>NC_133804.1:35174011-35414011 GCF_043250625.1 Sebastes fasciatus
TTAAAAGAGACCATAGACCACATGATTATTGTAGTGTTTCTAGGCGTGTTAGCTGTAGATGAAACAGGTCCGTGCGCTGTGCAGGAATCTGTTGCTCTCGCTGTATTGTAGAGCTCCACTGAGGCTGACTGCGAGAAATGACAGTGAGAGCCTGCTGAGAGATTTTCCGGGCGTATGGGTCCATTTTCTGGTTCAGATCAGGTTAGCGCTGTTGTAAAATTGAGTTTATTTGGGCGTAAAAACTCCAAACATGAGCCTATGAAGGCAGCACATCCCTCTGCTTGTGTATCGAGCGGCTCTTGCCGGGAGCGTCCCGACGTCTTCTGCTCCGGCTTCTGTGGTTTCTTTAGATTTGGCTGGTGTTCGGAGGTATTGATTAAAGCGCCCTCAGCCAGGAGGATATGTGAATTCTTAAATGAAGCATCAAATGTCTTTAAGGGTTTCTGTGTTAATTCATCCACGCTTTCACTCCGGGTTCACATGGGGCCACGTTTTGCTTCTCATTATCTTTCGCTGTGTATAAATACTTTCTAAGTGCAATCTGAGGCAGGCCGTTAAATGTTTTATGAGTTAAACCTCTGTGTAGTTCCCATCTCGACTCCGGCTGATATGCATTTGTGCAGAGCTGTCAGAGTCGGGGCACTTAGCTCTCAGTCAGCCTCCTGCTAACATGGCGGTATCTGCTTTAGATACGGCAAATAATGAAAGGGGGAGCCGGCCGTCTTTCAAAGAGCACTTCAGAACATTTTTCTTTTACAAAATGGCTCTCTCTAACTCTTCGCTGAATACAATTGCTTCTGGGGCTACAATGAAAATGTTCTTCCCTCAGCGCCGGTGACCTCGCTCGTCTCACATCCACGTTCCAAAGTCACAGCTCATCACTGAGCGAGAGATAGAGTCCAGAAAGTTCTTCTCTTACAGCGGCTGTGATTCTTTCATACTTTCAGAGATGGACAAGTGCACGCTGCAAAAGATTGAGTGCATCCAGCGTTCCAGTGTGAAGAGGCATTCGAGTTAATCAGAATCAGAATACACTCGTACACATGGCAGAATCCTTTTGCATGATATTTACACTGGTGTACTAAAAAGATAAGAACTGTGATTGATTGAGACTGTCTATAAGAGCTGCAACAATTAGTCAAATTATCGATTAGTCCATCGGCAGAAAAATAATCACCAAGTATAATCGATTAAAGTATTTTTTCATGCAAAAATGTCAGAAACTGGGATGAACATTTTCACTATTATCTGACCCTTTATGAACCAAACAAGGGTTTATAACCATCGTTAGAAATAATTGGCAGATGAATTGATAATGAAAATGATCGTTAGTTGCAGCCTTACTGTCTGTATCATGAAAATGGCCACTTTATTGACCATATTTGCATCATAACTTATCATTTTGCAAACCATGCTGCTGTACACATTTGAATTTCCATGCCTACCTTTGCGAGAAGCCATCGGTTTCTATTAATTTAATCTCCATTCACATGAAGTCTGCATTGATTGGACAGTTATATCATCATTATGAGCTAACACAATGCAGTCTTTTAAAATCAATCTGCATTTAAACTGTGTTACAACACAACGAGTAAGTTGGAAAGAATTAATGTAGTTTATGTAAAAAAACAAAACAGGTTGATTTGTGAAATAATCTCATGCGATTGGATGATTTATTCACTACATGAAAATAAGATATTGAGTTCATAACAGAATAAATGAATTGTTAAGATGGAGATTTTTTGGAGTGTACCTTCAGCTGTCAGCTCCTCCTCCTCCTCCTCCTCCTCTTCTTTCCATCATCCTCTATCAGTGCATCGAGCCTTGCCCAAATCACAGAAAAGGGGACCCACTGCTGTTTAATTTCAACCTGCGATCAATCTCCAATCAACAGCACTATATAGGTAATCACCAGAATCTTCTGAAGGAGAAGAAAGCCAATTTTCGCGGCCTATATATCAGTGTGCGGGATCCCCTCATTGATTGGTGTGTGAATACAGGCCTGAAGCAGCAGCACGGCGAGGCGAGCGAGGCGAGGCGAGGCGAAGGCAGACTGTGTTTGTTTATGAGGATCAGGTATTTTCTGCAGCAGATGGCAGTCAGAGGGGCTCAATTTCACATCAGGCCGAGTGCTCGGAGCTGTCGTGTCCAGGCCAAAGTGTCCAACTGTACATCATAATCAGCATGGATACGTCAGCGCTGTTCGCCACGCGCTTCTGTTTTCTACAAATGCCTAATTAAAAGGAGAACTCTGACATTTTGGGAAATGCCGATGTTTGTTGTCCTGCCCAGAGTCAGATGAGAAGATCGATATCAGTTTCATCTCTCTTTGTCAAGATCAGAGATGGCCTTATTGTCCTGTCACTACTGGCCAAGTTGGCAAAGTTGGTTCTAAAACTTATTCAATGAGCCAGTAAATGAGTTTGTTTGTCTCTATTTTAGCCACTTAACTTCATTAATGCGGCGCTGGCTCATGATCATTTATAATTTGTGGTGTCAGAGCAGGAAGATTAGAGAAGAAACAGATGATTCATAAACTCAGGAGTGACATTTAAAATGTGGGTTAAACTAGCTTTTCAAGAGAACAGTGTTATTAGGGTTGTGAGTTTTTATTTTTCATTGGATGAATTTGTCTCTTTCAATCATAGACTGTATATAGAGATGGACAATGCGTCTCCACTTCCTCCCATCATAGACTGTATATAGAGATGGACAATGCGTCTCCACTTCCTCCCATTGTACAGAAGTAAAGACAAAATATTCCGGATACGGGCGCTGTCATCTTGAGATTTTGATGTCATTTCCAGCCAGAGTTTGCGCAGTAGTGATCGTAGTAGTAGTAGTGACCTGCCCGATCCCATCGCGAGCCGAGCACGCAGTCAATCATGACGTCTCACCCCCTTTTTTATAGCATCAAATAACTGATTAAAACCAAACTGATCAGAAAAATGAACACTTGAACAAACTTCAGCGTGATCAGAACTACCTGAAATGACAGAAAACATCTTTGGGAAAACTTTGGGATGTATCCTTTGACTTTTTAGTTTCACCCATGTCCCATCAACTAACATGGAGGAGGCGGGGTTTATGAGCTATACTGCAGCCAGCCACCAGGGAGGGGCAGGCGATCCAGATGTTTTGGCTTCACTTTTGAGGAGCTGTCATGTCGTCCATCTTCAGTCTATGCTTCCAAACCACATAGACGGACGACACTATCAGTATCACCGACAGTTAAAGAAAGGATCACAATCGACACATTCTTCTTCCTTGTCAAATCGTGGCGCCTACATTACCCACAATGCAACTGGACCTAATTCAAGAGTGCTATTAGTATACTTTTTTTAAACTTAAAATAAGAGATTAAACTTTCAGTTTACTTTTTATGTACTCATCAGAGATATGCTTAACAAAAGTATACTTAAGTACACTTGGCTCATACTGACAAGTATACAGAAAAGTCTAAGTATATTCGGCTTATACTTATAATAGTAGTACTTATAATAATAAAACCAGTTTCAAGTCAAGTGTCAAGTCACTGTGTGTACGACTAAAGTGAGACTCGAGTCCAAGTCGCAGACTCGAGTCTCCATCTCTGCTACAAGTATACTTGCAGTATAAATACTAAACTAGTGGTTTACTAAAACTAGTAAACTATCAGTATACTTATAGTATAGTTGCAATACAAAATAAAACGCAGGTGTAAACTAGTTGTGTACTCAAAGTTTACTATTCTTATAAACTTATAAACTTAAAAGTGAGCCAATTTACTCCCAAGAAGTATAAGTAGAAAAGTTAAACAAGTATACTACTAGTACATTGATATTAGTATTCTTACTATATAAAGTATATACTTGAACTTTACTTTAAGTATACTAGTTTTCCGTCCGGCTCTGTCAGTCGTGTGTGAGGTTGTGATGTGTTAAGCTAGTTAGCAGCAGAGATGAGCAGCGCTACAGAGGTCTCACTTCGTTAAAACTCCACACCTCCGGATTTGTTTCAGTTTCAAACTTGTAGTCTTCAACCGACGCCGACTCAAGAGACATCACTTGAGGACGTTTATCAGCCTTCACACAGCAGCAGCTCCCTCTGGAGACACTAAAGGCTTAAAAACACACTTTTTAAGTTCCCCTTAAAGAGAATAAGACATTGTTTTCCAAGATGGCACACAATTTATTCCAATGAAGTGGGGTTACTTGAGTTGCTCAGTAATACCTAAGAACTATCTGCTTTAAAATATTAATCCCTGTAAACTGACTGAGGTGATGTATGAATAAAATACTAGTACAAACCTTCAGCCAAATGAGGGAATCTGCTCATGCTTTCAGAGTATTTTCCAAATAGAAGGCAGCAATACTGTTAATTATAAGTGCAGACCCTGAAGGATGCTTCATTAAAATCACTGCAAATGAAATTAACCAAAGCTGTCCAGCAAGATGAATGTGACTCACACAGAGCTGTTTGTTCTGACTGGTCAATAAGAAGAAGAAGAAGAAGGAAAAGAGGAATAATGTGCATGTGTTCAACCCCCCAAAAACCTACTCAGGCAGAATGTGGATGACAATACCTGCTGTTTACATAGAAATGAGATATAACAGAATAAATTAGCCTCTCCTGGAAGCTCGCAGCTCCATGAACACGAGGCTGTCTCTCCGAGTCTGACTCATTAACCCGTCTGAAACTGAAAGCACGAAATCAACCGGCGAAGCTCCCTTTGAAACTCTTCCCAAAACACACAACAGTGCACACACAGTAATCTCCCCTCCATGAATTAGAGATGGGCTTATGAACTTATAATGTGAGCAGTGACATCGTTAATGAGGAGGGGGGGTTGAATCAGGACTGGACCGTGTACTACAGCATCAACACCATGCTGGCATCGCTCTGCGCTACACAAAGTCTGCAGGAAGGAATCGTGTTGGAGGGAAACAACAACAACTGTTGGAAGTTAGTGAGGAATGAAGTGAGTTAGACTCTATTCTGGCTGGCTGCTCTGAGGTCAGACTGAGGGCAGAACATCTTCTCACTTTTTAAACACACTTTTTAGCCTCGTTAGCAGATTTAGTGATGATAGATGATAGATGAAGAGTAAAAGTTATAGTGCAGTGTCAGAATAAAAGGCACCCGCAAACAGGAAAGTTTTAAGCTTTGTTTTAAAAGAAGTGAGAGTTGGAGCGGTCCTGCAGGTTTCTGGGAGCTTGTTCCAGATATTTGGTGCATAAAAACTTTCTTTTTTGGCTCCAAAAACTACGACCTCAGTTTTGTCTTTGTTCAGCTGAAGAAAATTCTGGCACATCCAATTATTGACTTGTTCAATGCACTCACTCAGTGCTTGTATTGGACTGTAGTCTCCTGGTGATAGAGTTATGTAAATTTGTGTGTCGTCTGCATAGTTATGGTAATTTATTTTGTTGTTCTCAAAAATCTGACCCAGTGGGAGCATGTAGATGTTAAACAAAAGAGGCCCCAAGATGGAGCCTTGGGGAACTCCGCATGTGATTTTGTTCAGCTCAGATTTGCAATTACCTATAGACACAAAGAAGTCCCTGTCTTTTAGGTAGGATTTAAACCAGCTGAGTGCTATGCCAGAAATACCCACCCAGTTTTCCAGTCGGTCTAGTAATATATTATGGTCAACCGTGTCGAATGCAGCACTGAGATCCAGTAAAACTAAAACCGTAGTTCTACCACTGTCTGTGTTCAATCGGATGTCATTGAAGACCTTAACAAGAGCAGTCTCAGTGCTGTGGTTTCGTCGAAAACCTGACTGGAAGACATCAAAAGAGTTGTTTAGTGCCAGAAAGCTATTTAATTTTTGAAAAACTGTTTTTTCAATTATTTTAGACAAGAATGGAAGATTTGATATCGGTCTGTAATTATTTACTACTGATGAGTCCAGATTGTTCTTTTTGAGGAGTGGTTTGATGACAGCAGTTTTCAGGGCCTGTGGGAAGACTCCTGAAACAAGAGATGCATTAACAATCTGTAAAAGCTCTGAGACCATACAATCTGTTGGCAGAATGTCAAGGCAGCATGAGGAGGATTTTAGATGTTGTATGATTTCCTCCAGGTATGTCTGATTTATTGGATAAAACTGTGTCATGGTATTTGCGCCAGGTTTAAGTGGACGCAGGGGAAACAAACATCCTGTACCTGCTATGGAGGAAGTGACTGCTTGTCTGATTTTGTGAATTTTTTCTGTACTACTGACACAGGAGGGTTTGTTAGCCTGTCGACAGCAAACAGGGCTCGTGCATTGTTATTGTTTTTGGTGATGATGTCAGAGAAGAAGGACCGCCTTGCATTTTTCAGTTCTGAATTATAAATGCAAAGTCTCTCTTTATAGATCTCATAATGAACTTGTAGATTTGTTTTCCGCCACTGGCGTTCAGCTTTTCGACACTCTCTTTTTTCATTTCTTACCAACATGGTATTTCTCCATGGAGATTTTTTCTTACCAGAGACAATCTTCACCGTTTTGGGTGCAATGGTATCAATAACATTTGTCATTTTAGAATTGAAATTATCTACAAGCTCATTGACAGAGGTCCAGGGGAGGGTGGGTGTGGAAGAGAAAGCCTGAACAAATTGATCACTGGTATTTTCAGTGATATACCTTTTTGTGATTACCTCTGTCTTATCATTTCTGTGCACAGGAAGAGTACTCTCAAAGAATACACATGAATGATCAGACAGAGCAACATCCATCACTACAACCTTGGAAATGTTCAGGCCCTTTGATATGATTAAGTCCAAAGTGTGTCCCCTATTGTGTGTGGGCTCTGTCACATGCTGACTCATTCCATAGTTATCAAGAACCTGACACAGTTATTAAGGACTGGATTTATTTGAAGGGTTTGAAAGTTGGACTTTCACTTAAAGTACAAAAACTAAAACAGTTCCCATCAACCCTCTGAGACCTGCGATCCAACGGACTTTACTGTCTTTCAGAGGCTCTAGTAGATTCAGTTTTAGGGCCAGAGTGAAGACACACACTTACACATATATGTGTGTGTGTGTGTATATATATATATATATATATATATATATATATATATATATATTATGAAATTAAAAAAAATCTAAATCTTGGCGAGGAAAACTGTCATGTCCATGTTCAAAGGGGTCCCTTGACCTCTGACCTCCAGATGTGTGAATGTAAATGGGTTCTATGGGTACCCACGAGTCTCCCCTTTACAGACATGCCCACTTCATGATCATCGCATGCAGTGTGGGGCAAGTCATAGTCAAGTCAGCACACTGACACACTGACAGCTGTTGTTGCCTGTTGGGCTGCAGTTTGACATGTTATGATGTGAGCATATTGTTTTATGCTAAATGCAGTACCTGTGAGGGCTTCTGGATCAATATCTGTCATTGTTTTGTGTTTTTAATTGATTTACAATAATAAATATATACATACATTTGCATAAAGCAGCATATTTGCCCACTCCCATGTTGATAAGAGGATTAAATACTGGACTAATCTCCCTTTGAACTGATAAAAAACATCCTATGGACAACAGTGATTAATGCTATTAAATATTTGAATCGATTGACATCCCTGGTTGGTTCACATGGCTTTCTCTCCTGGCTGCTGAGGCTCATGGGAACTGTAGTTTGTAAACGTGTCAAGCAAACATTGAAAACTAACCATCATACATTTGAATGCAGTATCATTTTTGTCTATTCTAAAATGGTGTATCTGAATATTTCTTCATACTGGGGTCCCTAACAGTCTTTGAATTACATAAATTGTGTCTCACTGTAAAGCTGAGACTCTGGTGGATCCAATGAGCCCAACTGTATTCATGTGTGATGATGTTAGTCCCCATAGGAGACATCAACTGGATGGAAGAATAACATGGGAGCCAGTCGGTGCTTTGTCGAAGGCGGGCAGACGGAGGACGGTGCAGCCTTCGCACTATGCACTCAACTGGAGGTCAGATGTTTCCTGTTTCCTCACCGTGTACCGATGGCTGTATAGTTCACCTGGTTTGTGTGTGACTGACTTCAGCCGTCCTCCTTCAGCATCACTCATCACTGATGTGTTTCAGCCCAGAGGACTCTCACCGGTCAGATGCTTTTTGTTTGTCACATTATTTTCTCTCGGTAAGCCTCGGGCGCCGCTGTGCCGTGAAAAGCCCGGTGGGCGGCAGCTGTTGTGCAGATACCAGCCAACAGCGACGATCCCTCATCTGAGTGAAGAGTCTCAGAACGTATTCGGTGTACTGAGAGCAGAATCAAGAAGTCAAAAGGTCCCTCAGTGTTTGTTGGGCTACATCTCCATTAGCCATAGAAACAGGAATTTTAATGTTCAATAGGTGATGTGAGATGAACTCTTATTTAGTGTTTTATAGACGGATCAACTATGTCCAACTAAAATGTTGTTTTTCAATTCAGCGAGTTTAAAAAGGCAGCTTTCTGTGCTGAATGTTTGTTGATCTTGGGTGACGTATTAGGCGTGTAGGAAGGTATGTTTATATAAAGTTTTGTTCATTCTCACGTCCATGAAGTTGTATTGAATCAATAAACCAGTAAGTGATGGTGTGTGGGAGTTTTAATTGTATTCATTGTGTTCTGACCTTCAACCCTTTCTATCACATCAAGGTGTGTATGAGCATGGCCATATTACACCGTTAGCTACCGTTACCAGCACGTTCTCACTCACAACTCGTCAAATACAACCGGTTGGTCAGTGGTCCTACTCTTCAAACTATGACGCTCTAGGTAACCCTCTAGCGTCAGGTTGGATCTGTCAATATCTGCGTCTTTTCAAAATAAACCTCTGTGCTCACAGGAAACGGATGGTGGTTTGGAAGAAGACTACGTAACTTAAATGTTGACTTAAAATACAGCCCGGTCTCATCCAATGGTGTACGAATGACAATTTCTAAGTCATTTTACGTGCAACAACAACACCGTTCTTGCTTTTGGCGTGTCATTTCACGCCATGTAGTCTGTACTGACTGCAATGCAATCGCATCCGTATGAATATGTTACGCTCAGAGCTGGTGACGTAGAATTAAAGGTGAGAAATAACTGCTGATGATGGGCAAGACCGATGTTTGTGTACCAAAGGGTTAAGTTATTCTGAAGTTACATTAGTGACACATTTTCCTTACTCATGTTATGTTGTTAACGTACGTATTTAAAGCCCAACCATGTTTTTCCAAAGCCTAACTAAGTGATATTTTTGCCTAAACATAACGGCGACTGTTTCACGGTAACAACGTGGCGTGAAATGACATTTGAAAAAGCCTAAAAAGCCACGCGGAATGTCCTTTAAATGACACGCTATTTATACGCCTCCCCATGAGATCAGGTTGTAAGTGTCACGCGGGACACAAACAGCGGTCTCCTGGGTTAAAGTCTCGCGTTTTTTGATTCATTTTTCCTCCTTTACTGCGGCCATGTAGAGCGTCATAGTTTGAAGCACAGGGCCACTGACCAAGCTGCCGGATTTGACGAGTTGGGGAGTGAGAACAGGCTGGCATCGTGTATATAAGAGCAGCCCGTTTTCATTCCCAGGGTGCTGAATACTGAGAGTGCCGTTGGTATCGCTGCACAAGGAACCCTTTAGTATGCAACGCACCGGGCGTTCCATTAAGTACAATGTAAACCCGCAGCAGCAGGAAACACTCGGGGGGGAAAGCGCTGTGGTGACGTGGTTTAAAAAACGAGAGAGATGGGACAAAAAACTACTATGCTTGTCCAGTTTGTCCCACCCAGGGTGGGTGGGACAAACTGGACAAGCATAGTAGTTGTATGTCCAACCACGTAGTTCTTCCCCAAACTTAACTAAAGTGATTGCGAGGGGCGCGACAAAGCGGCGGTATGTGATGAGGTGAGATGAGAACGTGTTGGTAAGGAGCACTTCTCTTGGACTAATTCTTGGACATTTGGAACATGTGGGGTTGATGAAATGATGCATTTCTGATAAATTAGGAATAGTGTGATATTATATAGATTAATTTAAAGGAAAGACTCTTTAGACTGTTATTTTAAAACAGATATTTAGTTTTCACCAACAGGTTTTGTTCTGAGTGTATATTTGGTGTGGTATACGCCTCCGTGGGCCGCGTTCACTGTGAGAATGACATGAAAACAAACAATCAATCAATCTCACAGACTCCACAGCTGCTGTTTTATACCAGTGAAAAACGTGGCGGTCTGTTTGGAGGAGGGATCTCGTAGGTGAGGAGGACGCCTCTAAATGAAATATGTGCATTTAAAAGAACGAGTGTGGTAGAAGCAGACGTTCAGTGTGTACACGCAGCTCTTAATGCGACAGGCATTACAGAGGGAAGAGTGAGGTAATGTGGCGTGCCGGATCCTCCTCGTCTCAAACAGGGCCAGGCGAGGCCTCCCGGGACGGGGGTTTGGTCCCTGGTAATAAAAGGGTAATTAGCTCCCCTCCCTTCCTCCCCCCTCTCATCACGGAGCCTCACCCCGAGAGTCTGCCTCCCGTCTAATACCATCATTTCCCCCGATGGATGTCGGAGCGCGATGAGAGCCTGTCAGGGGACGCTGCAGTATTCATGATGGAAATTACTGATGTTCTCAGTAATGATGTGAAAAAGATATACCCCGGACCTCTCAATAGACGTTCGTTCATTTGGATGTGTCAATCAGCCGACGCGTCGCCTCGTGATGATGATGGCTCTCCATCGCACACGTTTCTAAAAAGATTGCTCAAGAACAAGTACAATTTCAGCTCCTCTCATGTAAAACACAAGTTGTTTAGTTTAATGAAAGGTTTGATGAGGAGGAACTGAGCTGCACCTGAAGGCCGACTGCACTGCGGAGGAGTCGGCCGACGCACCAAACCGACCTGCCGGCGAAGGACGACTCATTAGATGCTGTGTGTCATTTCCTGTTTCTGTTCAACACAACCCCAAAGACGACAGGTAACGGCCAGCTGGCTGATGATGAGCTCGTAGATCTGAGGAAACATCCAGTCAACAGTCATTAACAAATTAAAGTAACCCTGAGAACCAGGTTCACCGAGAGACAAACAAAACTGGCCTCCAATGTTCATGCCTCTGTGAATGTGTTGAAATGATCTGGTTATATGCTCAAAATACAAATTGAGAAAAAGTTTTAATGCGATATTTCCCTTTGTCCTGGAGTTATCAAGCCTGTAATCATCTGCTTCTCCAAAAGGAAAAGTGGCAGTCAGAAAAAAGTGGTAGCAAAACCACATTAAATGTGTGAAATCTTTTATTTCCTAGGCAGAATAACCAGACAGTCCTCTCTCTCACTCACATTAGTTTCAGCAAGTCACTGATGTCTGGTTTTACTGGTTGGAAAAAAACACATCCGAGCCAGTCGGCGTTTTGTCGATGGAGGGCAGAACCGTTTGCACGAAAAGGCGTATGAATACCACGATAATGCGCAAGGTGTCATTTGAAACACTGGACTTTTAACCAGGAGACCAGTGTGTAACGTGATGAATGTTCCGTGTCTTTTAGTAATATTTGTGAGTGTTTTCTATAGCTATGTTCGGTTGTTTCCGTCGTCTTTTAATTAGTTTAGTGCTTATTTTAAGTCCAACCATGACGTTTTCCCTAAACCTAACGAAGTGGTTTTGATGCCTAACTGTGGAAGTTACCATAGTTTAGTTGTGTGGTGTACAAATGACACGCGGAAAGGTTAAAATGCGTCATCACGACACACAGGATGTCTGTGGGACGTCGTGGTGTTTATACGCCTTCCTGTGAGACCGGGTTGCGGAAGGATTTGTCTTCCTGTGCCAACATGGCAATGAGCATGGATGAGATTGATGCAGTTGTACACCTCCAGAGATAAATCCATATATTTCTTTAAACAACAAAACAAGAAAGGTTAAGAGCTAACATCTCTTCTGTTAACAGCACAGATACGTCAGTCACTGCTGATTGGTCAGAGCAGAATAACACCCCATCCCAAGCAGAGAACAACTCACACAAACACGACGTCATACTGAGTAACGACATGACGGCTAAAAGCCAATTAATGTTAAAACATACTGTAAACACAGAGGGAGAGCCCGGCTTTAAACTACACTTCAATCTGCCAATCTCCTCCCGAACACATGGCCGACGGATTCCCAAGGTGTTCTTAGAAAAACCACTAATGAAAATCAGATAAAAAAAAGAACCAAACTCAACATGTTGTTGGATGAGCTCGCCAAAGAAAACAGATGCTGCAAAAATAGGATCAAAAAGAAACTGACATGAGAGATGAATCCTGTTCAATATTCACGGGAAACGTCCATTAGATAATTCCTGGTTGAACTTTGACCTGTTGAGAGTAGTCGTGTTTGAAACGAGTCCATTAATTTAGAAGAGAGAAAACAAAACGGCCGTGTTGCTGATGGCTCATGTTGTGATGCTCCGATGTAAATATGAGCTGTGGTGTCTCAGCAGCTGCACAATATATTGTTGATGTGATGCATAACACTATGACGGTGTATTGGGGCTGTATAATAATAATAAATAAAAAGCTGGAGGAGGGGGGCAATATTCAGAGAAAAACTCAGAATTTCCAAAATTAAAGTCGTAAATTTACAAGAAAAAACTTGGAGATTAAAGTAGAGAGAAATTTAGAGAGAAAACTCACAAATTTGCGAAATGAAAGTCATAAATTTATGAGAAAAGAAAATAATGGACTGCAAAACCGTGGTAACCAACGGCAACCAACGTCTGAATTCTGTTAGTGTTCTGTTTGTTTATCTTTATTTGTTTCACACAAATAAAACAAACGACAATAAAATACAATTCACATTAAAAAGAAGACGTGTGAGGGTAGAAACCTATAATGGCTTATATAAGAAACCACAAAATAATATCTAAAACTGTTAGGTAAATCTGCATCCATATATCTCGCCTTAAAGACAAATGTACAGGTTTGAACAATTTGTATGTCAAATATGGTCATTAACTGCAGGACGGCCTCTGAGCCGAAAGATACATATACACATTTATTTTCACGCTCTTTCTGTGTTCTTATATGAACATAAGTAAATACTAATATCGTAGAAGATACAGGAAAGTATACGCCGTTGTATAAAACTGATGATATAAGACAATGGGAATCTATTTGCTAGTGTCAAGGACCAGACCAGTCGCACAGCAGTTCGTGAAATAGTCACAAAATTAAATGTATTGATTCGTGTACGTAGACAAGAATTTCACTTTTGTTTCGGGATGGTGAGTACCGGATCAATTCGTATGAAATCCACGTAACTGTGAAACGGGGAGTATAGACAGCGGCGGATGGGTGGGTAAAAAAACACAGAACTTTCACCAGGAGCCCGCTATTCATGTCCCAAAACACAAGTCAAAGCTGATGTGTTTGTCACGTAACTTCCGTACTTAAATTACGACACTTCCGGAGTTATTTTAAACCAAACCACCATCTTTTCCTAAACTTACCTAAGTAGTTTTGTTGCCTAAAGCCTCGTCCACACCAGGAACGTCAGCAGCGCGTGGCGGCTGCATTACCTGTTGTTTTTTATTTTAGCGTCCGTGTTAACAAGTTAGAGCAGCCACACTGCCCGCCTAAGACACACGTCACATGCACATCTCAGCTGTGTCTCTTCTAGAGAATAGAGGTCCCGCATATTTTTGACGCGTGCTGCGAACGTTTTACGGCAGCAACAGACAGCGAAGGTGATCTATTGACTGTATATTAACATCATACCAGCTACATTACTACAGTTTCAATGTCTCTATCTGTAGAATATGTTACGAACATGAAAAAAAGTAAAGACTTATTTTTAAATCAACACTTCTTGGATTCATTTCAAAATAAAAGCCCTGAAGCGTTTTTTCTGTGGATAGAATTCCTTCATTTGTTAACATGAGGCTTTTATTCTGAAATATGTGCAGGACAGTCTGGTAGAACATGCAGTGACTTGGAGAGCTCCATAAATGAATAAAGTACGGGGATTAATAATGGATTATAAATGTTTCTTAACCTTTCTCTGTCTAAAATAAATATAAATGACATTTATAATGAAATGAAATGGTTATTATGAAAGGCAAACTCTATGTAGAAAGAAAGAGCTGACACGCGACGCAGCCGCCACACGCTCCTGACGTTCCCAGTGTGGATGAGGCCTAAGCCTAACCAAGTCGATCTATTCCTAAATCTAACAAAGTAGTTTATTTTGAAAAGACCGGAGCAGAAATTAGTAGGAAAAAGTTGGAAAAAGAAAGTTGTTGAAAGTCGTAAAGGGAAATTTGTACACAAATCAAATAGATTAAAATAAACAATGTGTATGTACAAAACCATTACATGTATGATTTGTAAGTATTTGTTCTTCAACGTGTGTCTTGCATTTATATTATTCCGTAGTTGTGTTGGCCAACCGCATCATCATCATCATCAGCAGCAGCAGCAGCAGCAGCAGCACCAGCAGCAGCAGCAGCAGCAGCACCAGCAGCACCAGCAGCAGCAGCAGCAGCAGCACCAGCAGCAGCAGCAGCAGCAGCACCAGCAGCAGCAGCAGCATGGGTCAGAGATGAGATATATGTGAAGATAAATCTCAATCCCAAGTTAAATTCCTTTTTTTTAGCAACCTGTCTGACACCTCTGACTTTAATGAACAACCCTTAGAGCAAAAATTCAACAATTGCTTGACTTTTAATTGGACAGAAACCAAGAAGATAACGTACTGTGGGTCACTGTTCTCGGTCCAGAAGAAGTCGTGTAAGTTTGAAAACTATTGAAAGTTTTACAAAGTGGTGACTTCTCGGAGTAACTCGGCGCTCTCCGCTGCCGTCTGCGGTCGTGTTGAAGCCCTCTGTGATATTTGTATCATGTCCGGACGCCTCGGCGGCAGACAACGAAATAATTACATCAAAAGAGTTGTCGGCTGTATAAATGGTGTTATAACTCAAATCTAACAGATACCAGATGCATTATTATTTTTTTTTGTTGCACTACACTGTAGCCTGAAACAGAGGCAACAGAGTTACAGACGGGTGGGTGATGCAATTTGGGGGATTTTATCTGGGCATGAGCAGACAAGACGGAGGAAAACAAGATAAATCAGAGGAAGGAAAATGAATTAGAGAGAGAGAGAGAGAGAGAGAGAGAGAGAGAGAGAGAGAGAGAGAGAGAGAGAGTGTTTTTATCTGGAGGCAGAGCGAGCGCTCACATCTCACACTCCATCTCAGACTCAATCTTCACCCAACACGCCGCTGCTTCCACGCAACAGAAATGACACACATACACACACACGCACACACACACTGCACAGAATCTTGACTGTAACTAGAGTGGAAGGTTTTCTTGTACTTTAAATGTTGTTATTTCTCTGGAAAATATTAATCTTTTCCCCTGAACACTGGGAATTCTTGTCAAAAATGAGTACTGAGTTTAGTAGCTATGACAGCATTAATGAGGTTTGCAGAGAGCATCTTCGGTTCAATGCATACCATAATATTCAGAACGCCAACTAGCACATTCATGCTACTAAAATCCCGGCTTCCAACGGGTATATTTCCTGGGAATAGGGAGGAGATTTGGTCAAATAAATTCCCTGGAAACAACGATCTCAATTCCTAGTATTCAACCACAATACCAAGCATACAAACTACAGGATGATGCTAAACATTTAAAAAATTACAAAATTAATGCTGCAAACAACTTACATTTTACGACTTCTTACTAAAAAAAGTACAATGGAACGCCACTCAAAGTCGGAGATCCTACTTGTAACCTTGAGACAATTCCATCTAACTCAACGTATGACGTCACATTGTAAATGGTAAACCGTCAACTAAAAGGCAACGTTTTAAATTAATTAATTAAAATTAAATTAATTAATTAATTAAATTAATTAATTAATGAAGTATTTAATTAAAATAATACATATGATCCTGTACGTAGAACCTGTTCTGCATGTAAACTGATGTCAAAATATGTTGCTAACGTTATTAGGTAGATGGTTACGGTAAATAATTGTGTTACTGATGAGAATCAACAATACAACATAAAGAAATCATGAACAACATTGCTGGTAAGAAACCCACAGTAAACTGCTCTATACTTAAAATCACACCTTAAAAAGAACCTAAAAGCTGTCTATAGTTGGAAACAAGACTAATCCAACACTATTAACTTCTTCCAATATTACAGCTGTCCCTCAACTCCTGCTTTGTGTTAAAGAGGCAACAACAATAGTTCGGTTTACATTCAGTGTTACTTACCAGAGCACATTGTGTATCCTTGAGGTCTAACGTGTGGAGTGAATTTCTGTCCCCATAAAACATTTGACACAAAAACTTGTATGTTGACATCCATGTTTCCTAGCGTGCAGCGTTCTTCCTGCATGTGACCGCCACCTGTAGATCAGTGGAATAGTGTGACGCCATCGGCAGAACCGTGCATCACGTCACCCACGTGCACAAACAAATCAGGGACCCGCTCATAGAAAACCAGCTCCACATCTAGAGGTCTAAATCAGCGATGCAAATGAAAAGTTTGGCTTACTTTGAAGAGAAACTGTTTTGTATAAAACCTTCTGCAGTGTTGTTGAACAAGTATTGTTTTGATACCAAACCTCAGGCATCATACTGGCACCGACACCCACAAATCTGAAATGATACCGGGCTTTACAAACAAATCACGCGGCTAAAAGCGTCTGAAAGCTGTCATGTAGCTGAGCTTTAAGTATGCTATGTAAGCACGGGGGGAAAGTTCTCAAGTGAGTTTCATCACTCCTCTCTTTTAGTTCTTATATATTTTCTTACTGACACACCAAGGACAGAGAACTCATTCTGTTGCTGCAGAATTCCCTCCGCTTTGGTTAAAAAGAGGTCAAAACATCCACATCAAGAATGTTTTTGCAAAACTAAAGAAAAAAACATGATTTTAGGACTCAGACTATCAGACTAAAAGACTAGCTGGGAGAAACGGAGATTTGTCTACAGTGTGTCTGCATGTGAGCGCGTACAAGTGGAGAGTTGGCCCTCATACATATGCAGGCATACATAGTGGTAGCATGAAACACAATGCATATAAGCTATGAAGACACACACACACACACACACTGAGCACATACAAACATATGCATGATAGCACATTAGCATGCAGTTTGCAGCGGCGCGCCCACAGAGCCACTCAGACGTGTCAATCTCCCCTCCGAGCTTTTCAAGCCGCTTCAATTTCGTCTGATCTCAAAGATTTATGAATTTGGAAGTCAGCAGATAACACATCCCCTCATATCACCGTTAAGCCTGTCACAGCGCAGCGTCGGAGGGGTGAGGGGGAGATGTTTTCCTCCCTTCATGAGCACGGATAAGCACGGCGGCTGGAGGACGGAGGGGGGGGGGGGGGGCGGCTGTCAGCCAATCAGACGCTGTTGTTGCCGCTGACTCTCTGGCTCAAGGCCACGGATTCTTTCAGCTTCTCAACGGCGATTTCCCGAAAGTGTCCACCTGACACCGAAGGAAAAAAAACTATCTGGATGTCTGCTGAAGTTGATGTGAGCTCGCCGATGGAGGTGAAAGTGAAAAACATAAATTCTATGGTTTAAATAAAAGCAATCCAATCTGAGGAGAGGACAGACGGAGACGGGAGGTCTGCAGAGGGAACTTTACACACAGTTCAACATTTGAATTTCAGCAAACACAAACGCGTATATTTATTTTACTTTACGGACATTTGCAGAATTGGCCAAAGGCGTAAGAAAAGTATACACCCAGTCAGGGCCTCATGGACACCATCATGGACACCATTATGGACACCATCATGGACCCCGAACCAGCAAGAAAACTAAACCTTGAAAACACTTTTCAACCATTTTCAAACCTTGTGCTTATGTACGTTGAAAAGAATGAATGAATAATGTAATTTAATGCAAACGTATGCTTGTCATTAACAGTTTTAGAGCCTTTTAAACAGAAAACCTGAACACCAACATAAAGCAGCCAGGAACACTGCAGTCAACATGAAGGATGCAAGGAGAGGAAGAGGAAGTGACGCATGAGCAGGTTATCTTAGTTTAGAATGATGCAGCCGTCTCATACTGGAGACGCTGATCTACTGATGAACATTCGACGTGAGTCTCCAGTCTGCGGTGTAGTTCATACACTGAATGGTCAGAATGCTTCCTACACTTCCCATAATGCAACTCAGTACGGTGTCTTCATTACATCCTCCCAGCCTGTTAAACCTGTCCGACCACCAACCCATCACCTCAGGTCTGGAACGCAGGCTTTCTGTTACACATCGTAGTCTGAACCAGAGATTTAGCCTCCAATCACAAATCTGATGACTTTAAACTCGACTGGACAAAAAACAAAAACTTGCAACTTGACTTGGACTTTAACTCCAATGACTCGTGACTTCACTTGGAGCCTTTTGACTTGGAAATACCTTTAGAACATCTAGCCCGTGACGGGAGACTTTGACCAATCACAGGTCATTTCAGAGAGAGGGAGCGTTCCTATTGGCTGAGCTCCGGCTGGTGGGCGGTGCTTGGTATTTACTCAACTTGATCTCAAAATGGCTGCCGGGTCACAAACTTTCTCATTTTCCAGCTAAACCGTGCTCTACAAGATGATTCTGAGAACATCTGAGGAGAGAAGACATTACAGTAACAGAATATTGATTCATATTTGATCAGCGCTGCCTAGTTTGACCGTTTGGTCGGAGTTCAGAGTGATGGACAGCTGCTCAGAGACGGCAGCTCTAATTGGTTGTTTTCCTCCAGTCTGTGAAATCTTGCAGATGCCGTTAGGAGCACCGGAGGACACCGGAGGACACCGGAGGACATCATGCACTACTGCCAGGATATAGTGACCGTTTTATAAGAATAACTTTTTTTAATCATGTTACTGCTGCTTTAATTCACCAGATCCACTTTGTTTGAACCACTCTGGTGTAATTGTTTTCATCAGTTCTTCGTGTTTCTCTCCTGCTTCTTGAATGGATGTTGTCAAAGATAATTTTGTCCACGTACAAAAGCAACGTGGTGGTCAACAAAAACAAAGTGCAGCATGTAAAACGTCTAAAGTTAAAGACGGACACAAAAATGGCACTAGATTTGGTGAAGAGTGCCATATGACTTGTTTAGGACTCAAACTCAAAGTTTAGGACTTGGGACTCTAGTGCAAAGTCTCGAGGCTCAAACGACGTCACTTGAGTAATTTTCTCAGACTTAAAGCTCTACCAGAACCACAAGAAGACACCAGTCCACTCTTTCTGAGATGACTTGTAAACTGACTTTGACATGTACATGTGATGCTGTGGCTCTTTTAACTTGGTGTAAACCCAGTGCAGATCTCCTCCTGAAGGCTGCTGCAGAGGATAGAAACTGTGGACACCAGTGTGAAAGCTTTATCTGTGTTTGGACTTCTCATATTGAGCAGTTTGTCTGAGCTAGTGTTAGAAAGCTATCTATTGCATTTATGGTCTCTTGCTTTTTATTCGGAGATCGTTACATTTATTTACTGTTTCTGTTTTATTCCTCTCATCTTTATGTTCTCTTTCATATCTCCATTTTACGGCTCTTAAAATGTGTGTACTGTTGTGAGCAGTAATGCAACGCTTGGTGCAAAATTAATCGTTTGTAATGGAGACAATAAAACTAAAAGTTTTTCATCCATTGTCTCAGTTGTAACCCCCCCAAGGCAAAGCTCGGAGTTAACAGTGTGTGGACGTGAATGTGAGTCGACCCTTCAGACAGACGGACAGCAGCTCCGTCCTGACAGATGTTTGAATCCTTCACCCGCTGCAGCTCTCAAACTGTCCATATCAACGTGTCTCTCCAGAGGTGACAGTTCACTTCTTTCTCCAGGACCTTCAGCTCAGAGCGGAGTGTGAATATCCAGCTGTTCGTGTCCCGCTGACGGACTCGCCGTCTGATCTGAGGCCTCGCCGCCGTCTGAGGGCTGACGCTGCACTTCCTCTCCAGCAGGAAGAAACACTTTAACGGGAGTTTTTCTGTTGGCTTCCATCTGCTCTGTAGCCCCGCAGACTCGCAGACTCGCAGCGAACCAGCTCAAAGCAAACCTCAACTTTTTCTCACGAAGATGAAATATGGCTCAACAACAAAAAGTTGTTACCTGCAGGAGCTTGTTTTCTCCTTGGTTAGATTTCAGTTTGAGGACTTTCAGCACCTTTACTTTTGCTTTTACCACACTCATATTTCTTGTAATATTTTCATCTCTCTCCGGTTGACAACTCGGAAAATGTAGTTTCTACTGTGTCAAGCACAAATAAGTAACAGCCGTGAATCCCAGAACGTTGAACGTGAACAGTGTGAGCAACTATTCTGGGATGTCGTGATGAGAGCTCACCTGCTGCAGCACGCTGGAGGAGTCCTGGATTAACAGTCAGGGGACAATTACAATAAAACCATCTTAGGTGTTGGTGAGACCTAAGAGACAGTGAGGACACAGTGAGGACACAGTGAGGACACAGTGACTTCTATCTGAACTAATCTGGTTTAGTTTGTTACTGTCCTAACAAGCTAACTAGCTAGCTGGTAATGTGCTGGTGCTACGGCAGCCGACATCCAGGTTTTCACTTCCTTATTCATTTATCCGTTTGGTTCATTTGGACTTTAATTAGTTTTTTGGACTTGCTGTTCATATATGATTGTTTTCTGGTTTGGTTTTTGGTTTTATTTTGAGAAATTCTTTCATGTGGTGGTTTAATTTTCAGTCATGGGATATTTTTCGTCAGCACCATTTAGGGTTCTTTCAATTTTGTATCACACGTAAATACTGTAGATTGATGAATGAGATGTTTGTGTATTTTTGATAATAAAAGATAATAAAAACTAGCCAGTTCAGTCACTCATGGGACAATAAGTTAACTGTTTATTTCAGAGGTTACATTAGTACATCAGACACTCCACTGGCTAGTTTGAAATGCATTGCATTTTTTTATAATCTTTTGGTATGGTTTGCTTGTCTCTTCTATTTTGCATCTTAATATTTCAAGTTCTTCTTCCTCCTGCAGAGTTATAATTATTCTGCTCAGTTTATTTTATGTATTCTGTTCAAATACATGCAGTATTTCATTTTCCTCTGAAAGCAAAGTATTAATTCTCCAACATGAGAATAGTTTATGGGAACAGTTTGTTACAGCATAACTGGAATACAATATTCATAACTATGTTTTCATTAGTTTATGATCACCTGAAACTAGAATATCTACATAGATATGAAGCCATGTTGCTCCTCCATGTTTCTACAGTAGCTCAGAACGGACAAACCAAACACCGTCTCCAGAGACAGACTAGCGTTTTTGCCACCGTAGTTCTCCGAGCCGCAAAACCGTGGTACCGCCAGCCGCCGTCTGACTTCTATTGTTCCTAAAGTAGTGTTACTATGGTATGGATGGCCTCTGAGCAAAGTGAAGGGCGTCACCGCGGTTTTGCACTCAGCGGCTCACGTTAATGCAGTCTTAGAAAGAGGAGGAGTGAGCGGAGGGGTGCTCAGTTGGTTGCAATCTGCAACCACACTGCTAGATACCGCCAAATCCTTCACACGGTACCTTTAAGATAATATAGCGGGCTTGTTAGCTGACAGTGGCTTAATTCCACATCCAGCAGTTACAGATGATTCATTAGGAGTCTTTGTGTTGGTGTCAGTCCAATATTCTCTCTCTTCTAGCTCTGTTTTTGGTCTCTACCAACTCCTGAGGGAAATCTGTTCACCAGCGAGGTGACAGAACTGAGTCTGTCTGCTGTTTGCTGCTGAACAGGAAGTGTTGCCCAGCTGCCTGATACAGGATCGGTGAGAGTGAACCAGGACAGTAAAGTTACGGACCGGAAAACCAAATCAATGAAAATGCTAAAAGACGCCATCTGTAATGAACTGCAGTCCGGTGATGATTATCTGTGGGTTTGCCACTACGAGGGACATCACACAGTCATTTTATACATTGCTAATTTAAACATGTTCATTAGTTGCTTTAACTAAAGATAAAAAACAAGAAACCCGTCTCTGGTAATAACAATTTAAAAACTCCCCACAGTCGCTTCTGTACTTTTCAACTCCGCCAACCTCTCAGTCAGAGATGATGTTGGATAATCTGAAGTAGATCTGTTCTGACTGCGTACCACCCAAACTGCAGAGTTTGACTGAGCTTTAGTGCTTTTTCACCGAGGCCCATCATGCACTGCTGCGGAGCTACAACACGCTCCCGCTCCTCCCGATCAAAAACAACTCAAGGTTTTCTCTTCAGTGTTCGCTGGATATAAACAGCCGTCTGATAGCGAAGGAGAAGTGTGAGGACCGGAGTGAAGTGAAGAAAACAGAGACTGTCAGCGCCTCGGAGCTGCACGCAGGTAACACCGAGCTTGAGCGTGCATCACGGCGGAGTTTACCCCCGCTGCTCTGACTGATGTCTCGACAGAAAGACGCTCCGCTCTACAATGACTGTTGACAAAGCAGCTGTTTGACCGGCCTCTGTTTTGACAGCGCTCACTGCTTTCAAAGAACAGCACTTCTTTTTCTTTTTTTCTCTTTCTGTGTTGAGGTAGATCTGTTTCTGCAGTGTCCTTCACCTTGTCTTGTCTTCCCCTCAGGTTCCCTTTGATTCCTGGGGCGGCGAGTGTTCGTATTACAGCTCCCCGACACGTCCATCGCCCTGAGCGAGCGTCCTGTTTGTCTACTGTACCTCTGAAACTCGGAGAAGCAGGCAGGTCCGGCCGGTACGCGGCATCAAATATATATAACCTGAGAGGTTCAAGGGGAGTTCAGGCCCAGACAAGCCTGTTCAAACATTTCCACATTGAAAAATATATGGTTGTTTACCTCCAGAAGAGTTATTACTGCTCAATTTATCGCCCCGGGTTAAAAAGGTTGCACAGTTATCACAACATGCTTTTCACCTCCATTCCTGCAGGGAGACTCTTTGTCAGAGCAGTTTCTCTCTGTTAGCTGACCACAAACCAGAGACTCATACCTGCTGCGTCTACATGCACAACGTAATCTGACAACGGACACAAACCACAAATAAACACATTTTTTATTGTTAACAAATCCAAAGAAAAAACACCAACAATGAACTGATAAAGAGTAAAGTCTGGTGTAGCTTATTCCTCTGTGGCTTCTAGACCTCCAGTGATGGTAGACTAAATAATGTCTAGCGTAGCTCCTGTACGTCAAATTGAATTATTGGATCCCACGTCAACAACAGACAGTGAAGGTGATCTATTGATGTCTCTATCTGTAGAAAATGTTACGGATATGAAAAAACGACACTTCCTGCTTTCATTTCAAAATAAAAGCCCTCAAGCATTTTTTATGTGGACAGAAATCCTTCATCTGTTAACACAAGGCTTTTATTCTGAAATATGTGCCGGACAGTGTTGTAGAACATGCAGTGACTTGCAGAGCTCCATGAATGAATAAAGTACGGGGTTTTAATGGTGGATTATTACTATTATTTACAGATTACCACACGTTTCTGAACCTTTCTCTGTCTAAAATAAATATAAATTACATTTATAATGAAATGGCCATCATGAAAGGCAAACTTTATGTAGAAAGAAAGAGCTGGCTGAAAATAAAGACAGATTTTGGTAAAGTTTTTATTTTTTTTAACTATTTTAGTCTCTTCTTTTTAGTCTCGTCTTAGTCATGTAAAAAAAGGTTGTTAAACATATTTAGTCATAGTTTTCGATAACGAAATGAACCCCTAGTTGGAAGAATGGAAGGTGTTAAAGCTCAGTTGAATCTGACACAAACAGAAAGAAACACACGGTGCATTCAACATCTGAAGTGTTCTCTGAATGATAAATATTTCACCGTGTAGTGGACTCCAAACCTCTCACAGAGCATCGAGTGAAACACTCACACAGAAAAGTGTCCATAATAAATATACAGTATATAAACATGTGTTTCATTTTGCTGTCTGACACTCGATGTCGTCCTCTACGGAGAGCTCTCTTTGGACTGAAGGAGTGAATGATTTCATACACAGGAAGTGTAATATGAAGGGCGGCCTGTTGTTTGTTTGTTGCTTCGCTGCTGAATAATTACAGTCCGACCCTGCACTGCTAATGGACACACACACACACACACACACACACTTTAGCAAACATATGCATGTGTTTACACGCACACACACACGCATGCAATTACAATAAGACAAGACACAAATGAGATGTCTGCCACACACATGAATAAATAAACAAACACACACAATTACAATAAGACAGGACGTAAATGAGACACACACACACACACACACACACGTATATCTGTATATAGATGCAGGCGCACACATCTCAATAAGAGGGAGGTTTAAATGAGATTCGTCTCTCTCTCTCCGTCTCTCACACACTCGCTCTCTTCCTGTCGGTGAGTGAAGTGTCAGGTTAAGCAGAATGAATGGACTCGCTCTGAAAACACAAATTGCAAAGTAAACAGATTAGAGTGAAAACAGACTCCTCCACTCCTCCGCCCCCCCCTCAAACCACTCCATCTCTCCATCATCCATCCTCCCCTGTCTCTCTCCATCTTCTCTCCATTTTTCTCTCACTCCATCTTTCTCTTTGTCTTTCCCTCTCTGCCTCCCTTTGTCTCTCTCTCTGCCTGTGTGTACAGTCACAGCAGCATTATAGCAGCAACATCTCACATGGAAATACATTTATTAATGTTTCAATGGAATCGCTGCAATCGGTGGATTCACTTCCAGAGGTGAACTCGAGCTTTCGGGGATCTTTGACACACAGATTTATGATGTTGACCAACAGTCAGAGATGCCAGAGAGCGAGGAAGCAGCATGCATGTATGTTTTAACGTTGTTTTTTTTATTTAAATAACGGTTTGTGTGCGTCCTCAACGATGTTTCACTGTTTGGGGGCCTGACAAGATGGATTCTCAGATGATATGTGATCACGCGATTCTTCCATGATATCTCGAGAATCCAGCTGCCGTGTGAGGTAACTACTGTTAGTGTGCATGAAGCAACCTTTTATTGTGAGTTTAATAAAAACTCAATGACGGATAACGTGGCAGCAGAAAAGAGGAGCGACAGAGAAAGCAGGAGTAACGAGGTTGGACCAAGTTTTGGATGCCAGAGGTCATTTCAATCGGGCCAAAGCTGTTGAGCCTCTGAAACGAAAGAAAATAAAGATATAGGAAGCAGCAAATGGTTGACATCGGGGTTCAAATGGAGCAGAACCTGAACCCTGAGGGGTGGGCTTTTTTATTTATTTTAAAACGGACAATAAACTGCTGCACAAAAGAGATGCAGCACCGTCTGCTGTCAGTCGTCTGCTGTCAGTCTAACATCTCTACAAGGGAACGACGTCGTCTACAGAAATACAGATAGCAGTTCACTTTATTGACAGACTGTACAGTGGTTTGTAATGTTTGACATGTATTAATAGTTGATTATTTGATTTGAATGTAGGATATCTACCCAGGACAAGGAAAGCAGTGATGATACTGAGTGGATTATCCTGGTGAAACAAATAAAAATAGGTAGCTCGCCAACTAGTTGTCACGACGTCACCAAGCCTCCATCATCACTGTCACATGATGAGGACATGCAGATTGTCTGAGCGGGGACTCTCTCGTTCTGTTACCGTCTGTCTTTTGCTTTGGATTGTTTCATTCAGGACTGTGGACGTTCAGGCCTGAAATGGGACGCTGTATCGTGGCCTTTAGTCCGTCTCTCCCCCCCTTATCTCACGCCAGATGTCTACTGAAGGAGCCACTCTTAGGTTGCACTTTAAACGTCTACTGGCAGCGTTTCAGAGGCGGAGCGTCTTCAAGCAGTCTGTTCTTCACCAAAGGCATTTCTAATATTGTTTGGAGTTGTTTCCCTGACATTGTGAATGTTTTAAATGCATATTGAGGACACGTTTGCAGCTCATTTAGTGGTGGTAACAGATGCTTTGTGGCCATCCTCAGTTTAATGACTGTACTGCTGCGTCTCTTTTATCTGCATTTCCTGTAAATCAGCAGCATGAAAGCCCTCTCTCTGCTTTTCCTCCCACCTCCTCTTTTTGTTTCTCTCCTTGGCTGTATCCAGCATCCCTCCCTGTTTACTGTAAAGTGCACTACTGTATATTTACTGGACGCCATTTTAGTGTCCGCATTCCCAGTGTGACATTTATTCTCTATATAGCGAATTCCCACAATGAAATGAAGAAAGTATAGAGTCAGTGGCATGTGTATTACTTACTGCCAACAGTCCCACAATGCAATGTGTCTCATTCTGTGCATGCGAAAATGACCATCGTGACAATACAAGTGGCGGTGTTGATGCCTGGAATCTCAATTTACTGCTCGCCAGAGAGTCTCTGTTATTTAGGGAGTAGTTTTGGGCTGCATGGACCTAAAGACAAAGTCAGAAATAAGCTTAACGATTCATGAAATATCAGGTAATATAGGAAGTTCTTTACACTCTCAAGGAAATTTAGCGCTTCAGATACGTGAGTTGCTCCAGGAAAAATAGACCTGAAGATAAACTACGTCCTCTCACAGACAGTCACATGATATGTTACGAAAAAGTCATTCCTATTTTTACGTTATTTTTCCTATGAATGTCCAGCAACACGTTACATTCACACAGTCTTTTCAAAATAAACTTCTGTCTTCACAGGAAACAATTTCCTTAAGTTTAGGCAACAAAATTACTTAGTTAGGTTGAGGAAAAGATCATGGTTTGGGTTGAAATAAGTAAGTTTGTTACATAATTTGCGTTAGTAAAGTACGTAAGTTACGTTAAAATACGTCAACATACGTAAATTACACGACAAATAAATCAGCGTTGACTTCTGGTTTCACACAGGACACGAACGGCGGTCTCCTGGTGAATGTAAGGTATCCACCCCGTCCTCCTCCCTACACGCCAGTCAATGCTGTTTTTAATTTTCCTGGTTCACCATTAGGAGAATTACACATGAATTGATTTCGTGGTATATACATGATTTACAGTGCATTACTTTTCGTAGCTATATAGCTATGAACGGTGTATGAGACCAGCCTGAGATAAAGAAGCATTAAGATGCCAGAGCAGAGAGAAGAGGCACGAACACGATGCTCTCTTCATGCATCTTGTGAACACTGACATATTGACTTGAGTGGACTGGACATTGGGGATTACTCTCTGTCTCTCAGCTCCAATTTTCCTCCCGTCTGTCTGTCTCCCTCCCTCCGTCTGTCTCTCTCTCTCTCTCTCTCTCTCTCTCTCTCTATCTCACTCTCTTTTTGGCTCGTCATCAAAACTGGCAACATGCTCCGACACCGGAAACACACACTTCTACACACACATGCCAGTAAACACACTCACAAACACGCACAGATTGCAATCAATATGCAATTTCCCCCTCCGTGTATAAAAGATGGACCTACTTGGAGGCTGTCCCGCCGCTTTTGAGTAACGACGCGTCCACATGAAGTGCCGCTATAATTCTCATAACTGCCCCGCTCGGCCACTAAATTGTGATAAAAAGGATTTCATCTTGTGGGCAGATGCAGACACATACGGCCGAGGGGAACGGCCGCTGATTTATCCTCGACTTCCTGTTTCATCTCTTCTCCTTCCGCAGCTAAAAACATGAAAGGAGAGAAACGGATTATTTGATGGAGCGCTTTCACAAAAAAGATAGTCGTTGCCCCCGACGCTTGAGACGCCGGAGCTGCTTTCTGGAGCTTTCCAGCTCTCATCTCGTCTCAGGGTTTTGAAGTGAAGACTTTGGGGTGCGACGATACCGAAGAGACGCCGTCTCACTCCTTTTCTCATTAGTCTCCAAGTTTGAATTCATGGAGGGGCGAGAACCGCTCGGCTGCGCTCTGAATGCAAATTCATTTTTATAGCTTTAAGATAGGCTTTTCTTGATTTTATAATGTATGTGAACAACAAACCATGGAAATACACACGAAGTTCACGACAAAAATGTCAGTTCTGAAGGGCATGTTAGGATTTTCATTGGCAAAGAAAAAGACAGAAAACTGTTAAAAACATTAAGAAATCTCAAAAGTCTGTTTCATTCAGGCCTGACAAACATGCTGATTATCTTTTATACCTCATAAAACACATGTTAGCTGCATTAGCATATGATCTTCTCCTCTTTTATTGGTGCATTGTGACCTTTTATGGCACATTACCACGACCAGCTGCCAGTATGTGGAACTACAGCTGTTAGTGACCCTTTAATCTGACATGTTTGGCCAGCAGCAAACCGCAGACAGACACAGTTAGAGAACATAGTGGAGCATTTAGCAGCTAAACAGACAGATGTTTCTCTCAGGAGTTGGTGGAGACCAAAGACAGAGCTTAAATGGAGAGAATATTGGACTTCCATTCATCAGGTGGACACAAACATAACTCCAATGGAGACGCCCCTATCGGCAGGAAAACGTCATTCGTGAGCACAAAAACACTTGGTCATGGTTAGAAGGTACCAACAATGCCTGTTGGTATGAGACGGCAACAAACAGGACTTTCATCTTTGACTTTGTGATGTCTTTTCTGTACTTCTGTTACGTTATTTCCCTCCGTATTTTACTTAGTTTACGTACTTAATTTAGGCCCAACCATGATGTTTCTCCCAAGCCTAACTTTTGCCGTTACCATATTTTTTTGCAAAAGGCTAAAATGTGTTCTCATGACACGCAAAATGTCCTGGTAATGTCGTGCTATTTATACGCCTTCCCGTGAGATCAGGTTGAGTATAAAGAAGGAGAAAGTGTGCGTAGGGAGGATGAGAGAGGAGGTTAGACGGGTCAAACAAACACAGGACTTTCACCCAGGAGACAGCGGCAAGTTAAGTCTATTTTACTGTAGTTTTGTTAAGTAACTCACGTAGACTACTTAACGGCAGTTGCATAACAAGCGTAATTATTTTACGTAACAAAGTCACTTATTTAAACCCAAACCACAACCTTTTCCTAAACATAACCAAGCAGTTTTGTAAACCTAAAAACGAAGGGGTGAGAATGTGTTGCATGAGACGGGATGTGAATAGAAGTATGACAGTAATTTATTCTATTATTTTTAATGTTTATTTTATAAGGAAAACCTGATTGAGATAAACACTCTTTTTCAAGAGTTCCCTGGCCAAGAATGGCAGCAATAACAATAATATAATAACAATAATAACAACGACTTACAGACTCACAAAGAATGCAAAAATGTGCCACAAAATCAGAATTATCCACAAATGTGATGATTACTTTGTGAAGAGCATTATTGATGCTGTGTCTAGAGCGTTGCATCAGAGTAAAGTTAAAATCTAAAGGGTTCATCCTCTGGGAAGCAGAAATGGGATCAGTGGAAATCTGTGTATTAGATTATGTCTTTTGTTTCTTATTTCTATTTTTCTTTTTTACTTATTTAGATTCTTCTTCAACCTCCAGCTGTGACAGTCAACACAATACAACACCACAGAGTTTCACTTATCACATAATGAACTGACTAAACACTAATGATCCGCTAACCTGTGAGGAGAAGGTGCGGACGGGTTCTGGATGTGAAAGTTGTGAAGTCGACTCTCAGCAGCAGAATCCAGTCGAAGCCTTTAAAATGAGACATTGAAACGACAGCAAAGCTCGCTCATTTGTGTGGCGCCCACAGGCAACATTTCAATTAAACCAAACAGCCCGACACACAGCGGCCCCCGTGCTTCCTGGCACCGCTCGCCTTCCACGATTTAGAGACGTCCTGCCTGGCTGGACGAGCCTCCGGGGCCGAGCTTTAGGAGCCCAAAAGTCCAGCACATTACATAATGGACCCGGCCGCGGGGAACGGTCCATTCTCATCTCCCAGGCAACAGGTGAATTTCAACAATGCACATTTGAGAGGCTCACAGATTTTCTGGAATACAATGCCCCCTCCTGCTGCCAAGCGTTTATGGTAATGCTCCATTCAGTGGAAGAATGGTGGATTAGTGCAGCGATGGAGCTGGATGAGCTCCACGTCCGTCCTGCTGCCGGAGGAGCCGCCCGGCCCCGAGGAGCCGCCGCCAAATCATGGCCCGGGGCCCAACCTGGCCGTGATGGGAGGGGCGGGGTCACAGGGTCATGTGGTGCTTTAAGATTTTTTATGTTTTTTCATTAACATAAATTTCTGCTTACTGTGTAGAAAACCTTTTGTGAGGTTTCTCCTGTAAATGTAATGCTCCTCTATATGAATGAATCGCTTCCTTTGACTTGTGTCTTGTCTTGTTTTAATTTAACATGTTGAACTGAAAGTAGAATATAAATTGCCCACTATCCTTATTCGGTTTAGTGATGAAGAACGTGTCATATTTAGGGTTATATTGGGTTTTACAGGGTCTATATACACATGGAGTGAAACCACACATGTGCACAGCTGCACCTCTAAACACCGTGTGCTCCTCGCTGTTCAGTGTCGACACAGTCGATAGAAACATGATTATTGTAATGAACGTGGCAGAGAACAGACTCGAACACACACACACACACACACACAGACACGTACACGCACGCACGCACGCACGCACGCACGCACGCATAACCCTAACTCTCAGTATTGTTGGACCAACTTTGAGGAAATGACAAATGAGTTTAGGAGAATGTTCACATCCATATATAAAGGTTAATCGTTTAACAAACTAAAAGAGAAACTGTATATGTACAAAAACCTGTAGGACCAACTTCAGTGGTCTCTGTGATGCGTGAACGATTGGAACCAAACATATCTGGCTAATGGGCATAGTGGAAGTGGAGCAGGCAGTCAGACCAGGTGAGCTGAATCCACCTGATGATCTGAGTCTGCAGGGAGACACTAAAGTCTGTGAACACGGACGGTTTTAACAGACAAGAGAGGACGAGCTGAGTTTTGGGGACCCAAATAGTTTTATGAATGAACGTATGACATTGATAAGAAAGGGTTTGGTTCTCAGATGATCCTCTCAGGTTGACCGCGCCCTCCTCCAGGTGGCAGCTATCACCTTGATTGGGGTATAAAGGAGGTTAGTCAGCTGTGTGTCTGCAGAGAGGAGCATGTTGATGAAAGCAGAGTGAGAGTGAATGTAGTTTGCAGGCGTTTGAGTTTGTTGTTCTCTAGTTTAGAGAAGAGTCACTGCAGCAGAGCTCTGACAACTGCAAACACATAATTAACCCATCAGAACAGTCTGTGTGTTTTCAACCTGTCTGGGGTGACCATGTTTTCAAGAAGCACACACATGTATGAGCTTATGCACGCACTAAAGGTGTTTACCAGGATGGGGACAGTTATTTCAGCAGTATGGACAGACAGCACCTCAGCAGACGGAACATTACGTTTTGTGTCCCTAAATCCACCAAAACAGTTTATTTGAAAACTATAAAAACACTAGTAAACACAACACAAGGATTGCATTGGTGTAATAATTATTGATTGTCACATGCTACCTAGAGGAAGAGAGTACGCAACATGGCACACTTTGTAACCTTGCTCAACACAGGCCAAGAAAACTAAAATACATTTAGTATTTGTCCGTGTGAACGAGCGCAGGCTGCCGCTAAACAGCCGACTGTGACACATCCTCTGCCAGCTGTTGTATGTTGTTATCTGGCCGTCTTAATATGATCTTTTATATTGATATTTCCACCATGTGCGACTGAAAATGTACTCTTGCAGTGTGCAGATAGCAGCATTTTTGTTGTCGGGTACTTCACAGAGGAAGGAGAAAGCCTCCTGGAGCTCTAGGTATACACACTACTCCATTACTCCAACCACACCAAATACCACTTTACAGCAACGAGATGTTAACCAACAAGTTTAGTGCCTCGCCTGCAGGGGTGCTGTGGTTGAAGTGCCTTACAAGCCTCCCAGCTGACACTATAACCCGATAATCAGCTGCAGAGTACGCGCCAAACAGGCAACTGAGTCCCCAGATCAGCAGCCCACCAGAGTTAGCATGCAGACACTTTAGTCTCCACTGCATCAATTAGTTTAGCTGCAAGACTGTCAGCTGTTTGCTTGGCATAATGTTAGCAAGTGTCCAGCCAAGAGAGAGAGTGAGAGCGTGTGTGTGATGACGAGTATCGAGTTAGCAGTAACGTTATAGCTGTTAAAGTAGCAGTGGAGTGTGTGTCTCCATTCTGGGCTCTTTGTTCCCTCAAAGGTCGGCACTGTCGAGACAGTTTGCAGTCGGTCAACAGCACAAAGTTCAACTCTTTGCAAACACAACCTCAAACCTCTGCTAGTGAGTCCAGTCACTGTGTTGATTCTACTGAAATGTGATTGAGTTTGTTTGAGGTGTTGCTGTTTCTAAATGTTGCTGTGACTGATGAACACCGATAAAGCAACAGGTTTCTACATATTCTTCAAGCACAAAGACATTTCCTTCACAACATGTAACCATTTTGAGTTAGTAAAAGCCCTCAGGCTGTGTGCATGTAGTCCACAGAGACCAGTAAATAAAGGATTCAGATGTAATATTTCCACATGCTCAAATAATAAGAGGCGTGACGCAGTTGGATATCCAGAGCTTTTTGTTTATGGAGACTAAAAGAAAGTTTAAACTTCTGTCATCTCTTCAGCAGTCTTCCCCTCGTGTTGTCATTCTGCGGTGCCCTTGGTATTTACTGTAGATGGATTTTGTCTATCAGAGCGGCTGAGTGATGGTCGAGACTTTTAACAAGTTAGTTTTCTGCTGTTATTGCTGCCAGGCGGGCGGCACACAGTCCTGGGAGAGTTGAGGCTCACTGTCTGTCTGGAGCGCTGCATCACACTGGAAATATAAAGAAGACGATTTAGATCTGATTCATTCCTTCAGCTCTTCATCCAGACGGAGGACGGAGATGGAGAACAGAAATGTAGCTGATAATCAGCTTCATCCCTGTGAAGTCTGAAGCACACCTGTCTGTCTACACCTGATGAGAAGTCATTCTCTAAACACTACAGCTGGCTCCAGATCCCAGAACTCACATGCTAAAGACTGGAGAACATACTAAAGACTGGAGAACATACTAAAGACTGGAGAACATGCTAAAGACTGGAGAACATGCTTAAGACTGGAGAACATGCTAAAGACTGGAGAACATACTAAAGACTGGAGAACATGCTAAAGACTGGAGAACATGCTTAAGACTGGAGAACATGCTAAAGACTGGAGAACATACTAAAGACTGGAGAACATGCTAAAGACTGGAGAACATGCTTAAGACTGGAGAACATGCTAAAGACTGGAGAACATACTAAAGACTGGAGAACATGCTAAAGACTGGAGAACATGCTTAAGACTGGAGAACATGCTAAAGACTGGAGAACATACTAAAGACTGGAGAACATGCTAAAGACTGGAGAACATACTAAAGACTGGAGAACATACTAAAGACTGGAGAACATGCTTAAGACTGGAGAACATGCTAAAGACTGGAGAACATACTAAAGACTGGAGAACATACTAAAGACTGGAGAACATGCTAAAGACTGGAGAACATACTAAAGACTGAAGAACATGCTAAAGACTGGAGAACATGCTTAAGACTGGAGAACATACTAAAGACTGGAGAACATACTAAAGACTGAAGAACATGCTAAAGACTGGAGAACATGCTAAAGACTGGAGAACATACTAAAGACTGAAGAACATGCTAAAGACTGGAGAACATGCTTAAGACTGGAGAACATGCTAAAGACTGGAGAACATACTAAAGACTGAAGAACATACTAAAGGCTGGAGAACATGCTTAAGACTGGAGAACATGCTAAAGACTGGAGAACAAACTAAAGACTGGAGAACATACTAAAGACTGGAGAACATGCTAAAGACTGGAGAACATGCTTAAGACTGGAGAACATGCTAAAGACTGGAGAACATACTAAAGACTGAAGAACATACTAAAGGCTGGAGAACATGCTTAAGACTGGAGAACATGCTAAAGACTGGAGAACAAACTAAAGACTGGAGAACATGCTAAAGACTGGAGAACATGCTAAAGACTGGAGAACATGCTAAAGACTGGAGAACATACTAAAGACTGAAGAACATGCTAAAGACTGGAGAACATACTAAAGACTGAAGAACATACTAAAGACTGGAGAACATGCTTAAGACTGGAGAACATGCTAAAGACTGGAGAACAAACTAAAGACTGGAGAACATGCTAAAGACTGGAGAACATACTAAAGACTGGAGAACATACTAAAGACTGGAGAACATGCTTAAGACTGGAGAACATACTAAAGACTGAAGAACATACTAAAGACTGGAGAACATGCTTAAGACTGGAGAACATGCTAAAGACTGGAGAACAAACTAAAGACTGGAGAACATGCTAAAGACTGGAGAACATACTAAAGACTGGAGAACATGCTAAAGACTGGAGAACAAACTAAAGACTAAAGACTGGAGAACATGCTAAAGACTGGAGAACAAACTAAAGACTAAAGACTGGAGAACATGCTAAAGAATGGAGAACATGCTTAAGACTGGAGAACATGCTAAAGACTGGAGAACAAACTAAAGACTGGAGAACATGCTAAAGACTGGAGAACATACTAAAGACTGGAGAACATACTAAAGACTGGAGAACATGCTAAAGACTGGAGAACAAACTAAAGACTAAAGACTGGAGAACATGCTAAAGACTGGAGAACAAACTAAAGACTAAAGACTGAAGAACATACTAAAGACTGGAGAACATGCTTAAGACTGGAGAACATGCTAAAGACTGGAGAACATGCTAAAGACTGGAGAACAAACTAAAGACTGGAGAACATACTAAAGACTGGAGAACATGCTAAAGACTGGAGAACAAACTAAAGACTAAAGACTGGAGAACATGCTAAAGACTGGAGAACAAACTAAAGACTAAAGACTGGAGAACATACTAAAGACTGGAGAACATGCTAAAGACTGGAGAACAAACTAAAGACTAAAGACTGGAGAACATGCTAAAGACTGGAGAACAAACTAAAGACTAAAGACTGAAGAACATACTAAAGACTGGAGAACATGCTTAAGACTGGAGAACATGCTAAAGACTGGAGAACAAACTAAAGACTGGAGAACATGCTAAAGACTGGAGAACATACTAAAGACTGGAGAACATACTAAAGACTGGAGAACATGCTTAAGACTGGAGAACATACTAAAGACTGCAGAACATACTAAAGACTGGAGAACATGCTTAAGACTGGAGAACATGCTTAAGACTGGAGAACATGCTAAAGACTGGAGAACAAACTAAAGACTGGAGAACATGCTAAAGACTGGAGAACATACTAAAGACTGGAGAACATACTAAAGACTGGAGAACATGCTAAAGACTGGAGAACAAACTAAAGACTAAAGACTGGAGAACATGCTAAAGACTGGAGAACAAACTAAAGACTAAAGACTGGAGAACATGCTAAAGAATGGAGAACATGCTAAAGAATGGAGAACATACAGACCAGTTTAGATGGTGATGTGAAAGACGATCACACGGGAAAGAAGCAATACATCTACATACGTTTGTATTAGCCATTGGGTTCTCGTTTATGGAGCTTCTCCATATTCCAGCCAGAATCACAGCCAATCTTCAGACAGCAGAGTGTCAGCGGCGAGGCTGTCGAGGCTGTCGAGGCTGTCGAGGCCGCCGCCGCTGTTCGTCGAGCCTGTCTTCGAGCCTCTCTTCGAGCCTCTCGTCGAACCTGGCAGCAGAATATCTTCGTTTGGTTCTTTTCCTCGGAGAAGCTGGCGGCTGTCAGCGCTGCAGACCGGACGGCTCTGCTGGCTGTCACCTCCGTTCTGTACAGGAAACTATCACTGACAGCTGTCAACCCCCCCTCCTCCTCCTCCTCCTCCTCCTCCTCCTGGCATCGCTCCTACCAGCTGACACTGCCCCGGCCACGATGCTGTTCTTGCACCTAACTTGCATGCAAAAAGTCTGAGGATTCATTTCCCCCCCTCTCCAACGCCCACGGAGAGTATTCTTGGAGGAACTCGGTCAGCGGATAAATGGTGAAAAAGTGCAGATTCAGGTGAGGGAGGACCGTCAGCGCTTTCTCCATGTCAGCAGTGATAAGGAGGCGTCAGGGCTTCAGGGCTGAGGTGTCACCTGCGGGGGGAGACTCTCTCTGCTGTCACCTGCTGCCAACCATCTCCCATCACCGGGTTTGTGTCTCCACCGGCTGTGATGGCGGCGGGAGGGGGTGAGGCGAGAGCCGGTGGCTGATGGCTTTATCACAGCAGGAAGTGGCCAAAGGGAGGCTTCGCCGCTGGAGTCACATGGACTCTGAACTGATTGGTCAGAGCTCGAGTTGGCTTATTGGATGATAAACCCGAGCAGGGCTGTTTCTAAAGTCTTCCAGGCCTTGGGCAACATTCTCTTTGGCGGCCCCATGGTGAGTTAATATTTACTCAGCATGGAGCTTAAAGGAGAAAGTCAAGTGAAAACTTAGTTCACTGAATAATCTCCATGTGTTTCTGCTTCCTTTGTGACAATATGAATCTTGTTTTTATTCCTCTAATGCTCTTTTATTGGCTGCCTTTTTAGTCTAGATTACTTTTTTCACCTGGTTTTCTAAAGTTTTGATGAAAAAGCAACATCTCAGATCTCCGGACTTCTAATCCAGCGCCATAATCAGGTCAATGTTTGGCCAATACTTTGATCTAATGACGTTCCTGTATGCTGGAGTTGTGTTTCATTGCAAATTAGTAAATGTTAGCATGCTAACACACTAAGCATTTAGCTCAGAGTAGTGGTGTGTCTCGCTGCGGCCTCACAGAGCTGCTACTGTTTCCTGTAGACTCTTCTTCTTCTTATTGCTGTGTCAGATTTATGTAGAGATGATGGCGGTATGATGGTGTGGGACAGAGGGCAGAAGGACCGGTTGGCTTTGGGCCTCGGGGCTCCTGAACACATCATATCTGTAACCTACCTGGAGTTCCTGTTCGCCGTCTGCAGGTTTACCGCCATCACTAAATCACCAGACGTCATAAATAAGCACCGCGGGCTCATTTGTTCCGAACGAAGCGGTGCAAACGGTTACTGCGTTGCGACGTGTCATGTTTATGACAGCATTACACCGACTTTATGATGTCAGGAGTGGCGGGGGGTGGGGGGGTGGGAGTTGTTTCCAGCGCCTCGGTTTATTTACCAGGGATAACAGACACATCTCAGACGCCGCTCCTCTGGGATAACACATTCATGGATGAGACACTCGGCTCATTTCACGGGAGAGGCGGATAGATTGCTGCTCTCCCTCCTAACTATCCAATCGCTCTTTGTTAAACAAGGCACAAACCCAATTACAAAGTGCCACACGCTGACAGTTTATTAACATCATCGCCGCAAGAGAGAGGCCGGGGCCGCTCGGCGGCGGCGGCGGTGGGGGCGTACTCCGCTCTCTCTGTTTGAAGTGCAGGGATGAAAGATTGTCCTTTTATTCAGAGAAGAAGGTTTGTGTTTGGAGAGGCCGGACAGGTAATCAGTTACACTTCATATTCATCTTCGCTGTTTTTCAGACAATGTGAGGGAAAACAAGCCTAATGCCTCGGGTCAGTGTTTCCTGTTTTGCAGAAAGCTGGGAAAGGCTAATGGAGTAATATTTCTGGGCTGCGTCTGATCTCAGCCTCTGATCACTTCATTAAACTGATGTTGATGAATGCACAAAGCGGGCTGTGGCGCGGGCAGACGCAGCAGATGCATCTTAATCAAGGAGAACAGGAGAGGAAGGTGGGATGCATGTAATCCCTCACTCACTTCCTCCCCTCCTTTCCGCCTTCATCCTCGCCGTAATGAACTCATTCATGACTGAGCAGATCTGACACAACCAGAAAAATGAGGATCAACAGGGTGCAGACCTGAGCTGAGACCACCACCGCTCTTTCACTGAACATCTGGGGCTTCCCACCCGTTCAACCAGGGGCCCTATGACTGAACCAAAGACGATTTACAGCTTCTCTGCTTTACTGTACACAGAACCTCAAACAGCCTGATCAATCAGGTTAAATGGGCTGAAACTGTTGGTTCTTTCCTAACAGTAGTCCCAGGAATTAAACCTAGAGGAACTAAAAGGCAGAGGCTGTCTGGAAGTCTTTTGGGACATGTCTAAATCAAGTCAATTAATAATTATATAGTCAACATTCAGAGACTGAATCAGTCTGTTGACTATAAAATGACTGGGGATCGTAATCTCCTTCTATTCAAACCTGTTACTTGCTTTTCTTCCTACAGAACTGAAACATGTTGACATCTTTGCCTCAGTTTCAGTCTCTCAAAGCTTCTTTTATTCTTGTTCCAGGGTGTTACCTTGTCCTAGGTTTTGCTGTCGTGTCGTGAATCAAATGTTTTGACTTGACTTCGTTAAGATCCGACTCCCTAAAGCCATCTAGAAGACATCTAGAATATTTCCATTTGATTGAATCATGCAGCCTTTAGATTATTGTCTTGGATTCAAATACTTCCATATTACTAAAAGGAACTTTAAACAGTTTCAGTTTAATCCTGACGCCTCTATATGACCTACATAAGTAAACAAGACCATCAGCGAGACGATTGGCTATTTCTATATAGTTATTTTGCATGCTCGTCATCGGTGCCACCGGGTCAGATCCTGCAGGTTCACTAGAAACTCCTTCAGCTCAGACTCCAGCAGCGACCGGCCCACCACGGACAGACCCAGATCCGGCTTTGCTGCCGCCTTTGACCTGCAGTCGGAGCTCCGGCAGGAGATGGAGAGCTCCTCCAGCCGGGAGCAGAGCTTTACCTCCCCGCTGGGAGCCAACACCGACTCCTCGCTGCTGGAGGCCCAGGCCGTATTGCTGGTTCTGCTGGAGGGAAGGGGGCATGGGAGAACCAGAACCAGGACTGAGCCGGGAAGACTGTCGGACCCTGCTGCAGTAAAATGAGATGTTTTCTAAAGGAAATCTGGTGCTTGTAAAAACTACCGCTTTTGTCCACAGGGATCGCCAAAATCTACACAAAATGAAGTCTCCAGATTTCTCATTAATAACTTTAATAACTAACACAAAAATATGCAGATTCTTGTTTGCATTTCACGTGAAGATTAAACAAATTACACCGACAACAGATTAAAATTTAGCCGCTTTGAGATGCAAGTGTTTTTTTTAAAGTGACAAGACAACGCAGCAACAGGAAATAAACTTGGATCCATTTACAGTGAAACGGTGAAATGGTTTACAGGCTTCATGGTTCACTAAACGGGGCAGAGGTCGGCTACAAGTGGAGAGAAACTGGGTCCCACGTGGGATATTTGCTGGTTACAGCTTCTATTTTATAGATTTAAGAGTAGATCAGAAGGTTGTAAACGCTCCATCATGCTGTCAGGTCATCTGAAACACTCTTTTTGTCTGCAAATATCAAACCATGTTTTTCTTGGTCTCTTATGTTTTGATATTATTGGAATAAAAGACCTCCTCCTCTCAGTCTCTGTATGTTAGCACACATGGACGCAGCCCCCCCGAGCGTCACCCCGCGGCGGGCAGCTCGTTTGGGAGACTCACCGTATCGCGGCCGGAGCTCCTGCTGCTTTCTGCTGCGGCGGGCAGAAACAAATGTAAACCATAAATCTGGCATATGGCTCGCCTGGGGCCGCCGGCGGGTTTACAGCCACTCTGGGGGGCCGCGGGAGAGGAGGGGGGCGGGGGGGCGGCACTTGGTGGGCTGGTCTAGCTATTAAAATAGGCCACATGCCATTAGAGTGGACACACTACGGCATAATGTTGCATCGTTTCCTTCTACTTAAGAGCGATTGATTATTCATTCTCTCTCCCGCAGGAGACGAGTCCTGGCCACGTCCACCAGGGAGGACAGACAGGAAGAAGCCCTAATAGGCTAGTGCGTATGCGTATGCGTGTGCGCGTGCGCGTGTGTGTGTGCACTTTAGTTACGTATACTCATGGTCTAAGTTGAAAACCACTTATATGTAAAACAGAATAATCAAAACACTGTTCTTTTAGAGTTCAGGGAACTCGTGACGAGAGCAACTCGTGGCTTTTTGCAGCTTAATTCCAGGTTTGTAATGTTTCTTTTAAACCTACAAAGGAGGTCATTTCACTCTTTAATTGATTTCAAGCTCACAGTTCCTCCCTGGAAAGAAGCTGAAACTCAACAAATCTAGTTTTAATTACTGTTTATGGACAAAAGTCAGAAACACTGAAACACAAACAGAACAATTCACAAATGGACGTCGGCATGAAACAGAGAAGGAAATGTTTGTTTGTTGTTGTTTTTATATATTTATATATGTATATATTAAAGCAGCAAGAGGTCACTATTCTTTACTAAGAAACGAGCCATTAAAAGAAAACGGTCTGGATCACAGCACATATGTGAGCATTATAATGAAGGTAACAGAGCCTATTAAGTGTAATGCAGAGGAGCAAATGAGAGGCAGGACACTGAAGAGAGGAGTTGGCTGGAAGCTCCTGCAGTGTGAGTGATCTGGAAATGTCTTTCAATACTTTGTTTGTTGTTGAATCTGTCCGCGCACAATTAAATTCTCTATTTTCCTCTGAGACTTTTCTTCTTTTGGGATTTTGAATCCATAGATTGACGATTACGCTATTGAGGTTCCACAAAATCAGAGGAGAAGTCGCCGGGCCGTAGACGTACGTAGGCTATGATGCACTTTTTAGTTAACTGATGAAATCATTTTCCTTAATTTTGGTGTATAGAATACATATTTTTAAAATCAGTTATTCATTACCATATCATTTTTTGATAATTAATTAGTAATTTAAGTTTATTAGCTACCAGCATGTTAGCTTAAACCCTGAAATCATGTTTGAAATGGAGAAACTTAAAAGCGTTTTGAAAGACAACCTTGTGAATCTTTTCAGATCAGAACAGTAAAATGTTTGGTATCATGGCGGCCTGTCGATCCCTCTGGGAGGTCAGAGGTCACAGTCAGCGGGGGGGCTCAGTGCCTTGCTCAAGGACACTCCAGCAGGTCGGAGGGCAGCCAGCTGCCGTCAGCTCAGAGCCATTCGTGTCTCAACAGTTTTATTCATTTACAATTATTATATCTGGCAGCTGAGCAGACTCTTGTTTTTTTAGATAATGTTGCCAGTTTGCCGTCATTAGTCTTCTGTTAGTGAAGAGAGACAATCAAATGAGACAGAGGACATTCAAGTAAGAACTTCCATCCATCACATCATAACAGGATGCAAACCTCCAAGAGAAGAAGGCTGCAGAAACTCAACAGGCCATTCGGTCTATATGTATTCTACTTGTTTCATGAAATATGTTCTACATCATCTTATACGTCCCCACAAACTTATGAACAGATCACACACATATTCTCTCTCACACACATTATATTCAGTTTGCTTATGGTTACTCAGTCTACGTGGCAATCACCAGCGGACAGTCCTGGCCAATCAAAGTCGAAGACGGCCGGACACCGAGGAAACATCGTCTTCATCAGACGAAGCCGGCGTCTCGGTAGGAATGGCCGGAGGCAGCGGCGGCGAGTCGGTGGCCGTAGCGGGGATCTTGGCAGCGTCTGACTCAGACTAGGAAGAGGCATAGGAAGCAAACATCCTGAAGATCCACCCTGGCGTGAGGCTGGGGCACGATGGTAGCAGCAACTCCATCCGATGGAGATGTAGCCGTCAGGGGGCAATCACCGACCGCTGTAGAGGAAAAAAGTATGCAGGCAGCGCTGGACGCCGCCTTATACACCGTGGTGACGCACGTATTTCGGTTGGCACGTCCTGATTGGCCGGTTACATTTATGCAAATCCCAGCGGGGAAACGCGTGCGTGTGATTGGAGAGTGTTACCAGTAGAGTCCAGTAGAGGACGGAGCCTTTGTGAGTTACAACTGTAATGTTGGACGTCTATACTGAATGTCAGCAGCATCTTTACATACTAATATACTTATAATTTCAGATTCAGGGGCTCAACCTCTGTCCTATTTCATATTTTGTTGTGCACCAATAAATGTGCAAAAATGAAACTAAAATGAAACTAAAATGAAACTAAACTGTAGAGTGGTTTGGACATAGTTTGAGATGATGGAGCTGTGTGAAGGTCCAGCAGGTATTAAAGGTGTAAAGTAAGATCATTATAACGAGCTGAAATCAGAAAGCTTGAATGTTATTTGTCAGTTTGGAGACTGGGAGGCCGGAGCTTTGCTATCAAAAGGCCTTTCTTCTTCTCACTTGGCCGGTAAGAGGAGGAAAATAAGTCCTGAGAGAAGCGATTGTTTGCGGCCTCGCCATCCAATCCCCAGGACCGCGGCGAGCGATCTGCCGCCGCTTTAAACCTGTAAGACGTTCAGCGTTCCTCCTTTAATCCTCCTGAGAAGACGGCCTGAGAGGGGAGGAATGTGCCGGATCAAACGACCCCTCCTCTCCTCCCACCTGAAGACCAGAACAAGGAGCGCTCTGTCTTCAGGGGGATTCACAGGTAACAGGAGCCTCCGCCCCCCCGCAGCCGCCCAGACACTTTCCCCCGCCGCCGGATCACTTTTCCCACCTGAAGCCTGGCCTTGTTCCGCGCTAAACGACCACGATGTAATTAGTCTCAGGGACACAAAGACTTCAACGGACCCCTCCTCGGCCTGCGCAGAGGGGACAGACATCTCAATGACTCATTAGGAGACAACAGATTAGATAACGGAGGGCTAGGATGTCCTCCGCCCCGCCGTCCACCTGCCGACAGGTGAGCTGGACGCAACTCCGCCCCCCCACTTCTCTACAACTCTCATTACCTGTCGGGAGCAGAGGTCGTGATCCCTCCCACGGGACCTGCTAATGGATGTAAGGAGTGGGGCGGCGGCTTGTCGAGTTTCAGAGGCGAAGAGGGCGAAGCAGGCTGCCCACCTCGAGGCCTGCGAGGGAAGGAAGAGGAAAGGAAAGAAAAGGAAACAAGCTCAGGATGAAAGAGGAGATGAGAGATGTAATTGGATGGTGATGGATACCGACCACACACACACACACACACACACCCTGACCACTGCCCTCTGAAAATAGACACTGATGTATAAATGATAGTTGATCCAGGATTTGACTTTCTGGAGGATTATGATCCTCAAACCACACACTCACTATGAGAAGAGTTGATTTCAGTGTTTACCTTGAACATATAATCTGGCGTGAACACCAGAGTTGGCCTCTATGTTTCTTCCATATCTAACACTTGGCGGGTGTATTAGTGTGGACCCGAGGACGTTCAGTGTCAAAGGTGGTTCAATGTGGACGTGTTCGTCTTCGTCTGTCCTCTGCACTAGTCAGTATGAAGTATTTGACATCTGATAACGATGAGGATTACAATGATTGCTTTTTTCACTAAAGAAGTCCACGACGGCACGACGGTAAGGATGCTTCAATTGGATACAAATAAACTTTAGTAGGTTTCTATGGCAACAAACAAACATGGCCCACAGTGGTAAAGGTCACGGAGGAATCTCACATCAATAAACTGTAAATAAGACCGAGAACAGAAACACAACCGAACGGCTTCACCAAGTTTAACCTGGCAAGAAACCAAATAAAAGGTTTGTTTGTGCTGAACTCTGATGGAGCATCAATGACCCAAATATCAATAACCCAGACTAATAACAACCAAACACTCCCATCCAGATGAAGAGAAGCCAGGTACCGATTAGTTTTTGTGCCGATTAATGACGACCTTACACTAAATGATCGAGATCCTGAGAAAAACTCTCGTATTCCGACATTGGTATTGCGATGGTGAAATCTCTTAAAAAGTCATTTGCGTAAGGTCGGCATAAGCTGCAAACATCATACGGTCATATGACGTATAAATACTGTTTTTATTTTATTCGTGCAAAACAAAGACACATCAATAAATAACAGATTTGACAACTGCAGAGTTACAAGATGTGAAATAAAATCAGGTGATAGGAAACAACTTCTTGGGTTTTATTCATCATTTCTTTCTTTTTCTAAATGTATTTATTAATATTCCTCCATTTGTAACTGTGAAGCACTTTGTAATCCATATTAATGAATAACAAATAATAAAGTTTACTTTACTTTCAGTGACGGCCCTGTAGTCCATCAACCATCTCTTTTACTTTGTGATCAGTCTAAAGAAGCTTTTAGAAGTCTCAAGTAACTGGGAACAAATCAAATAAATCAGTAATTACATTTAAAAATAAATATGAAAGAACTAAAAAGTAAATGCATAAATACATACCATTAAGATAAATAAAAAATAAGTAAATAAATAAAAAGAATAATACAAATAAATAAATAAATAAAAGGGAAAATGAAAACAGAAATATCAATTTCATCACTTTATTAATGGCTACATTTATTATTATTGTTATTATTTGTGCTACATTTAATGAAATATTTATTTATTTATTGAGTAATTTATTTATTTTGTTTTTAATTTTGGCAGGTTCCGTCCTGTAGAAAAATCTAAATGATATTCTCCTCCTCGTGTTCAGCATCTCAGTCTGGTGAGGCAAACTGAAACGAGTATCCTGGTTCTGCTAGAACAGCCAACAGAAATCATTAGACTCTCTTGTTTAACATTGATTAATCCTCTCCACTATAAATGGGAGATAATTCCTTCTGGATGATGCTATTGAACACCTGCGTGATGAAATATCTCCATGTGGTTTTCTCTCTGTGCACGTGTGCTGCTAATGATTTGTTGTGCATGTTGGTTATTATAGTTTTTACTGTTTCATATTGTCTTTAATGGTGAGACTAAAACATATTTCATGTCCTGGTGGGACAATAAAGTTCTACTATATTATATTTCAGTCGCTTCACTGCAGAGACAACACAGAGTCCTCCCAGCTGGAGAGACAACACAGAGTCCTCCCAGCTGGAGAGACAACACAGAGTCCTCCCAGCTGGACTGGAGAGTGTCTTTGGGTTCAAGCTAGTTTTAAAATCTATAAATAAATTCATCCAACAGTGCGTGGCGTTGTAAAGGGTAACAAGCCTTTATTCAAGCGTGACTGACACCCACCTGTTAGAAACAAGTGACAGTGACATGTCAGGAACCATCAACATGTAGAAAAGAAAAGGAAATTGAACTCAGAGGATTTCACAACTTTTCAATTTGAAAGTAAAAACGAAAGTGAGCGCAGCCAACTTTTGTTTCCTTAAATGACCCTCTCTTCTCTTCAGGCCTCCATAATGTATGTTAATGTATGTAAACTGAATCAATTTATTCTATCAGCATAAAAAAGAGACAAAGTCTAAATTTGGTGGCTTTTCCTCTCCGCTGCGTCTGTGAGACGAGGACCCGTTGATGGCTCCGCACTTAAAATATGGAGTCTAATCCGTCTCCAAAACGCCGTCCAGGTCGACGAGCTCATTTAAAACTTCCTGACAGACAGGACTGACGGCTGATCCTTCGAATAAATGGAGCGGCTCGTCAAAAGAAACAGGAGGGCGAAGACTGCGGCGGCCGCGACTCTGAAACCCTTCCGTCTGTCAGTGGCCGCGGGCTGTGATGAAAAAATGAGTTTTTGAATATGGAGTGAGTCCTTTTTAAACCTAATTCCTCCTGGTCCTGCCCCAGAAATACAGATCTGACATGTTGTAGAGAGAGAGAGAGAGAGAGAGAGAGAGAGAGAGAGAATAGAAATGAAGGGCAATCCAATCAACTCCTGTCAGAGAGGAAGAGGGCGGGGCCGTGACACAGAAGAGACTCTGGTTGTGTCCTTAATCTTCAGCTTTGACTATTTCTTTTGTTAATTAGCATCGACTAATGTGTTGCAGTGTTTGCATGACGCCATCCGAGCATGAAAAAAGACAAAGAAATCAATCTGCTCTCTGATGGAGCCAGCAGGCGCCTCGCTACGTGGTCGCCACCGAGCCTCGGAGAGTGTTGGCAGAAGCAGCGTTGATATCAAACTGTTAACTTCCTGTCTGATATCAGAACGCGCTGCTGAGTGCTCGTTATCAGAATGAAACAGGAGCTTCAGCCTCGTTCCCACTCGACCAGCGAACAGACTCTCCAGACAGGAAGCAGCCAATTAGGACGGGGGAGGCTTTAAAGGACCGTTCTGGTCTTTTCTGTGGCTCAGACTGTTTGTGTTCTACCGTCCATCACTGGTTTGAAGTCAAGTTAATTTAATTTGTATAGCCCAATATCACAAATCACAAATTAATCAAACTCCCCCCAGAAAAAAAACTTTTAACGGGAAAAAAACGGGTCTATTCTAGATCTAGTCTTGAAACGTTGCAATTAAATGTACTTTTGCCAGATAGACGGTGCAGGATTCTGTTTGTAACTTTTGAACGTACTATCTGGACATACTAACATGCTTAATATTACGTCTTTGGTTAGATGTATTTTGTTATAAACAGCCCAGAGTCCAGTGACTCTTACCTTAACATCTCCTTTGATTTCCCCGTATACGTAGCTTTAAGACTGGAAGATCACCTTATTCCGCTCCGTGACAGTGTCACACACATATACAGTATATATAGTAATAGGCTTTACACTGAGGGAAATATTCAAACCCAACACTCTGTGTTTTTTATGGTTGCAGCGTTCCATCAAATGGAGATATTATAGCTGTTTTGTGCATCATCAGCCTGACAGATTTGATGTGCTTTGGAGGCTTTGGGATCTCCACTGGACCTTAAAATAAAGTTACGTCGGTTTGAACAAAGCTTGGCTGCACAGTGTGAGTTTGTACCGACTGACACAGCAGCAGGTCGGTGAGGTTTGAGAGGATAAGACTCCGATCATCACGGCCGAGCTAAGACGCTACAGATCAGACAGGTAAAGAAACAGAAATAATATCTCCTTCTGAGCATGACTAACTGAACCAACACCAGTCTTCTGTTCCCTGATATGTTAGATGAATAAAGCAGTAATATCTTAGTATGCAGTGATTTGTTGATATAAGATATAAACTTTAAACAACTCCAACATGTAGTTAGAATACCGTTAATTCTCAAATAGTGAGAAGGAGGCCTTTATTTCTATTTCTATATTAGAGTCAGGCCTTAAGTAAATGTCATTATTCTCCATGTTAACTGATAAATATAAATTCAATATAATGTCCATATCCACAGCACTAGAGTCATGTCATGTGTTCCACTTGGCCTTTTTTCCCTGAACGATGTTAACCGAATGAAACTCAACACTGCCTCCAAAATGTTCACATTAAAAGTCTTGCAGCCTTCCTTTTAAAAAAAAAATAAGAAACAACTTGAATTGAGTATGAACAATATCACAATTAAAACGGATAAAGTCGGAGCAGCAGAGTAAAACAGGCCTCTGTTGTTGTACTGATGGAGTTAATGAACAGTATGTACCATGTGAGCTGTCGTGTAGGCTCCACTGCACCAACTCAAACTGCAAAACAACAATGTGGGATAAAATCGATGATATTCTTGTTCTCTATCTTCCTCTTCTTTATACAGCCTCTATCTCCATCTCTCCAGCCCTCCCTCTCTATTCCACTTTGCATTAAATCCACCATTAGATCCGCTTGGTACCACCAGAGCTTGTAGGCAATAAAACACATTGTTAAAGTGACATGTAATTACCCAGCCTCTCTTTTGACTAATTAAGTCAGTGCTGCCTATTATGTGGAAATGTATAAGGAAGTCAGGTGATCAATAACGGTGGAGGAGAGAGAGAGACAAGCTAATTTCTCAGCGCTCGGATCGCTGATTCTTGCAATATCCCGGCCTGTTTATTATGGCTGCGGGCGGCCGCCGCCGCCGCTCGGCCCGCTCTGACATCATCATGATACGCCGCTCCACGCCAAGCGGCTCGGAGACGAGCATACGGATCGGAGAGTGATGTTCCCTCTGCAATAAAACAAGGTCCTTTTTAATTTGGCGCTGCCATAAAGTGCCAGTCATGTTGATGATTGGAGCAGGGTTCGCTCAATATGCAGCGTAAGCCAATATACAGTATTTCACAGTTTCATGGCTGACGCTGTAGAACGGGACACGTCTCTAATGGATGGAGGGATGTGTCCGAGATGAGGAGAGATGCAGCGACTCCACCCTTCTGGTGCTCCCAGCAGATTAAAACAAACTAACCTCACAAAGACCCCGACTAAGTCAGTTGTTCCCACGGGGCGGACTCCTGGAACACATAATGAATCACATGACTGAGGACTAAATCTGTGCAACCAAACCATCTAAACTCTCTGGACAAACACACAGCCTAACTCAACCATTTGTAGCCTTCTAAACCATCCCAAACCATTTCACATTACACTTAATGTGTGCCAAATAATCCAGGATTTATTCTCTGTAGATATGTGGCGAGACTTTCCGGGTTCAGGGTGTTGGACAGCACTAACGTTCAGTCTGGTTATTGTACGTTGTGGTTAGTAATAGTTCTCGTTCCCATGGCGTCAGATACCGAGGCTTTGTCACGACCGTCAGCGTTTGATACCATTGCACAAAGTACACTTTAGAGCCGGTATGAGCCGCACCGGACGTTCCATGAACTGTAATGTAAACCCGTCCGTGGCAACAGTAAACACTCCGAGAAAGTGCGCCGGGAGTGTGCAGGTGATGTGGTTTAAAGGCGTTTGGTGTCAAACGTTCAGCGTCATTATCACTTCACAAACATACTCGTTTCATGCCCAACCGTGCAACTATATCTGGATTTGTTGTCAAATCCTAAAGTGACATCAAGGGGCGTGACAAAGCGGCGGTATGTGACGAGTTGAGATGAGATCATGTTGGGCAGAATGGTCATAAGGTTGCATGAGAGAAATGTGTAACCGCGGTTGATTCATTGCATTGGAATCACGGCAATCTGAGGTTTTTTCTTGCGGAGGCGAAGTTAACCCACATCAACTTTGCTGAACTTTGACACAAGATTTAGTGTTGTTGACCAACAGCAGACCATCCTGCCAGTGTTTCCTATTTAGTGACTAGATGATGGGACTTTAAAGCCTTCTTTAGGGGCAGCTAGTTTATCTAAATAACCTTTTTGAGACGTCAGCTCCTCTGCATGGAAGAGAGTCGCCTTTATTCTAGTGTCCGTGTCTCTGTGGCCGTGACTGTGATCAGTGACCGGAGGAGAGCAGCAGCACGTTCAGTCGACCAATCAGCAGCCAGACAGAACCATGAATGAGCTGTGGATGTGCGTACCTAACGACCAATCACTGATCAGTGTTAGTTTGTCCGAGGAACTCTTTCTCCTTTTTGTATTTGGAGAGAAAATAGAATTTAAACTTGTTCATCGAGGGAGAGACAAACCCATTTGGTAGAAATGATGGAATTTCAAATGTACTTACGGTAATTTATTAGAACAATATGATGAAACATTTTCTTGTCAGACACCACGAGTGAACAGAAAATGTGGATATTGAATAAAGACACTTCGGTACATCGGTAAATGAAATCTATTGAAAGGGAAATATCTCCCTCTATTATGTAGTGTAGGAAAGGTAGACGGTGGAAATACTCAAGTACATAATTCTGTTCTTAAGTAGAGTACTTGAATAAAAACAAGTACTTTCCACCTGGAGGCTTTACGAGATGGTCAGTTTATCTTTTCATCTCACGGAGCCTGTCTGCCGTACTAGAGTAGTATATTATAATATTATGTATGGATCCGTGTGACAGCAAAAAACTGATATTATTAAATATTTGTTTTAATAGAAAGCAGAGTCTCTTGTCGGTGTGCAGATCTTTGTGTAGAAGTTAGAACAAGGTCAGAGCGTCCTGTACCGTCAGCAGACGACAGAGCATCAGGAACACTGTCTGCCCGATCAGGATCTCCTCAGCTTCTCCTCTCAACGTGCTCCAATCCAAACCGCTGAACGCTTTCTTTTCCTTTACTTTTTTTTCTTTATAAGCTTCCGTCAGAAGGAAAATGGAGCTCCTGTCCGAGCCGGACTGAGAGGAGATAATTCACAGGAGGAGATAGAGGAGAGAACGGCCTGAAATGAAGTGAAGAAAAGAGAAAGGAAAATTGATGGGAGGAAGGCCGCATAAACACGACGGGCGATCCTGGTCCATCTCAAATGAAAATCCAATTTCAAAAAAGGGCTTGTGGAGTTAAAGGGGGAAGAGAGAGAGAGAGAGAGGAGAAGAAGAAGAAGAAGAAGAAGAAGAGGAGAAAAAACAGCAAACAAAAAGAGGGCCAAAAAATCATCTGGTGAAGATGAGCTGCAGCGAGACGCATTGCAAATCCTGAGGGCCTGAGGAGAGACAATGATCTTCAATTACCAGCTGTTCTGTTCTCAATTTTAGACAAGAGCAAAGGAAATGAAGAAAAGGAAGAAGAAGAAGGGGTGGGAGGAGAAGAGGGAGGATGTAGGGGGAGATATTAGAGAGGAGGAGAATGGGGGAAGAAGGGGGAGCAGCGAGGAAGTCTAGAAGAAGAAGAAGGAGAAGGAGAGATAAACAGAGAGACAGAAGGTTATAATTTTATTCATCTTATCCCGCTGGAGCAGACACTTCTTCTGCCTGGACTCCCTCTCGTCCTGAGAGCCTCGCCGCCGACGCTCCATTTGCAGATCGTATCGTTTGTAAACACGCTTTCTTCTCGCCGCGTTCCGCCCGTCTGGCAGAAGGAGAGTTTTGTCATCAACCCCCTCCTCCTCCTCCCCCCCGATCGCTCCCTCGGCGTCGATCGTTTGCAATTCAAAACGGCTTTTCCCCGACAGATTTGTGTACACAAGACCGAGCAGAGACAGTAGCGGAGCGGAGTGGAGTCGGGGAAACAGACAGGAGGCCTGATTCAACATCCTGTTCCTCAGCGGCGAGCGTTGACGCGGCCGTCAGGAGAGCAAACACGAAACGGCTCGCTGGGTTCGCCACCTTCACTCACAGTCCATCAGATAAACACAAGTACTGCTTTCCTGTTGATGCTCTTTCTCCTCCTGTTGGAGAGGGAGTGAGATGAGAATTAAAGGGAAATTCCACCAAGTTATTCATCACGTTAGCTGATGATGGATTGTTTTCCCTTTTAACTCTGAAATGTTTGAGTTTTAATCTCAGGATTACCGTCATCAAAACCATTCTGATGCCGTCTCTCCCCGGCCTATAGCAGCTGGACGAGTTTAGTTTTACCCCTCGAGCCCGGTTGATGCAGCTGCATCACGTTCACGTTGAGCCTCAGCTCCGTCTCGTCTCCATCCTGGCTCAAATGTCTGCAAGAAGGGTTTTACAGTTGGACTTTTTTTTCAGATCTTTTTTGTCAGATTTTTTTAGGGTCTTTTTTTCGGACATTTTTTTCAGACATTTTTCTGATCTTTTTTTTCAGATCTTTTTTTCAGACTTTTTTCTGATCTTTTTTTTCAGATCTTTTTTTTCGGACGTTTTTTAGATCTTTTTTTTCAGACTTTTTTTTCGGACATTTTTTCAGACTTTTTTTCCAGACCTTTTTCAGACCTTTTTTTTTAGACTGTTTTTGTGCGACATTTCTCATATATCTTTTTTCAGATATTTTTTTTTAGACTGTTTTTCAGATATTTTTTCGGACATTTTTTAGACTTTTTTTTTTCAGATTTGTTTTCAGAATTTTTTTCAGATATTTTTTTTCGGACATTTTTTCAGACTTTTTTTCCAGACCTTTTTCAGACCTTTTTTTTAGACTGTTTTTGTCCGACATTTTTCAGATATTTTTTTCCGGTTGATGCAGCTGCATCACGTTCAGGTTGAGCCTCAGCTCCGTCTCGTCTCCATCCTGGCTCAAATGTCTGCAAGAAGGGTTTTACAGTTGGACTTTTTTTTCAGAAATTTTGTCCGACATTTTTCAGATCTTTTTTTTAGGACATTTTTTTCAGACTTTTTTTCAGATCTTTTTTTTAGACTGTTTTTCAGATTTTTTTTTCAGACATTTTTCAGATTCTTTTTTTCGGACTTTTTTAAGATATTTTTTTTAGACTGTTTTTCAGATTTTTTTTTCAGATTTGTTTTTCAGAAATTTTTTCAGATTTTTTTTTTTAGACTGTTTTTGTCCGACATTATTCAGATATTTTTTTTCAGGCTTTTTTTTCAGACATTTAGAGCTCTTTTGTCTGTATTTTATGTTTTACAGCTTAAAAACGTTTGCATGATCAATGTGGCAACAGATACTTGTGTCTGTACTTTACTTATTCTAGTTACTGTATTTTCTACAGAAAAGGTGAATACTGGAGGAGGAAAACTAGCATCTCTTCTCCTGTAGTTCATCCTGTAATAACTGCCCTGCCTTGAAGGAGAACAAAACACTCGAAAACCCCCAAAACTCAAAATGTTTAATATATTCAACACTAGACCTTCCCAGCACTAATATGATAATAATCATAAAGACAAAAGGCAAAGTACTAGAGGAAAAAGACTCACTCCATGAAGATAAAGAGCGAAGAATAGAGCTACAAGTCAAACGCACCGCTCACATGTACAGTATATATAATGTAATGTAGACCATTGAGCATACCTGCTACAGTTACATATCATATATTGCTGGATTCAGTAGATCCAGACCATTCCAGCAAACCTTGATTGGTGTTTCTGGGACAATCCCAACCAAAGCTACCTTAAAGTACATGAATACATTCATCATAGGCCTTCATATTTGATATTTCCGCTTATTGTACTTATGTGTTTGTAGTACTGTATTTCCTCAATGCATCAATATATTCACATTCTGTTTGTTCACACATGTAGAGGAACCCTCTGGCCACTATCACACCAAATATGGGATCAATCAAAGCTTGAATTATGAAATTACATGAGTTTATGTATATCATCTCCCATTCGGCCTGGCTTTAATTGGCATTTCTTTTATTTATGGGGGTGCGTCGCAATATCTGTCAATTTAACCACTTTTGCAGTAAAACCGAAGATAATATAAAAAAACATTGTAGTGCTTTGTTGTAGGGGGATCTCAAAAACTAAAGCACTTTTAGGTGTCTTCCCTTTAGCCTAGTACAGTGAATGCCCGGATGAATGTTGGAAAATAGTTATTTATATCTGCAATAAGTTTTTTTTTTTTATGTTTTTGGCCACTTGGGGGCATTGATAATTTAAGTTTATAAGGTGTTAGTGTTAGCAAACAGTTTCTTATTTCCACATCCTGCAGCTGTAGAGCAACTTGATGATTCATTCGGAGTAATTTGTGTCCAATGTTCTCTCTCTTTTAGCTCTGATTTTGGTCGCCACCAACTCCTGAATGAAATATCTGTCTGTTTAGCTGCTAAATGCTCCACTATGTTCCCCAGCTAGTGTCTAACTGAGTCTGTGTGCTGTGTGCTGCTGAGCAGGTAGTGTACTGTGGCTTTTTTTCAGAGAAATCTCTGGTCCGGAGAGAAAAAAAATGTTCAGTATTTTTTTAAATATGTGTAATCATCAAATCAATACTGAAGAAAGGAAGATAAAACAAAATAACAAAAGAATCATTCAGGGTGCAGGAGGGATGTTCTGTTTAAACCTCGACATTTAGACGTAAATCACCAAATCATTGCTCAGTGGAATGTGTAGTTATTATCTTCTTCATCCTTTGAATAAATGTTTGTTTTACTTCCGCAAGTAGAAGCTGAAGAAGCCTACGAGAGACGAGGATTACTTTTCCAGCGGCGGCGACGCTACATATCTTCCTCTTTGTCTTTTAACGTGACGTATACCTCCAGAGACTGCGGCTAATCATCCTCCCTGTAAGCAGCTCTGCATCGTGGCTGATTAGTTTCTCCCATCATCTCAGCATCTTGTTTCTCTCTGAGCTGGTCTCTCTGTTTCTCTTGTCATGTTTATTTTTTGCATCGCTTTGCATTCTCCCTGTCGTCTTTATGTTGCTAATGTATTCGCTGATTGAGTCACGCAGAACGCGGGCCGGAGCGGGAGCATTTGCCATGCTAATTGCTGGCAGATAAACAGCAGCGGTGCCCTTCCACCACAACAAGAAAGCTTTTTTTTGTTGTGGTGGAAGTGACTCCCGAGGTTCTGGCAGCTTCGTTACCTGAGAAAAGGTGGCACTGCATCCAAACAACAACAACAAAAGGCAGGAGGCATGAAAGCGGCTGTTTACCCCCCTGAAAGCTCACCGGGTCATCGGCGGTATTTTTAGATTTCTGAGATCCTGTCAGATTCGAAAGCCTCTGTTTGTTTATCTGCGCAGGAACAAATAAAAGTGTTTTAAGATTTATTGCCAACTGTCATGTTAGCTCTCCTCCTGTCCGCGGTGTGAAAGCGAGTCCTGCTGGGAAGCTTTACATCAAACGGCCCCTTTAGAAACACCTTTAATTACTCTCTGTCTCTCGCCCTCTGAAGTCCTCGCTGCGTTTGGCTGTCGGCTCGTCTCACTTTCTGTGGAGCCATCTGGATCTGATTCAAGCTCCTTCCTCCTGCCTCCACATCATCCTTCAGCACCGCATCCCGATCCGTCTCTCAAATTCAAATGAGCTTTAACTGGCACGACTGCTAAAGTTTATTTATATATCACCAAGTGCTTTCATAAGTCAATGAACACAGAGAGAGTACAGAGACCAGAAACAAACACAACATCAAGAAGGAGCTGTCTGGTGTTCAGATGCTGTTTAAACAGGTCACCTTCCTACCAGACCTGATGTCTGCAGGCCACATGCTTCAGTTAGCTCACATATAGGGAGAAGATGACCTCAGGGTTCAGCCTGGTCCGGTGCTGTGCTCACTGACAGCTGTTTACCTGGTTGGAGAAGTCAACAGGCCAATCAGAGCCTTGTAGGCGGGATTAAGAACGGGGACATCACCTTCCTGTGCTGGAGCCAGAATCAAAAAATGGTGTCAAACATGGATGAGATGGACGCAGCTGTACAGGTTCTGTTGACAGACGGCGATCGACAGTAATCCACTGACTGTCGACTGATCGGCGGGCGTATTGTGGATCTGGCTCCACGTTGGTAAAGGCCCTGACACACCAAGCTGACGGTCGGGCCGTCGGTGAGCGTCTGTTGCTCTAGTTTTTGCGGAGTGTCCCGCACCGTCGGCTCTAGTCTGTTGAATCGCCGGCGGAGCTCGTCCACTTCCTGTTACCCTTTTTGAATGATGAATACAGACTAGCACCGCCTGCTGGTGTGGAGAGTTATTTCCTCTGAAATAGTGGTGGCATCCCGAGGGTGTCGCCAACATGTTGAGGTTCACCGCTGTGCTGCTTCCCACGTCACCACGAGAGAGAGCACGTCAGCTCTCCAGAAATACAGGTACTTTTATCACATTCACTTCCCTTAAATGAGGAATCTGGATAAACTGTCGGTTTGGCTCCAATCTAACTGCTTCCAATGTTATTACTGATTGGGCGCCATCGGTGGTAATCATAGATATGGGTTTGAAGGGGCCTACTACCCCTACTAGTAGGTTCAGAAGGCCGTTATCATCTATTCACATCATAGACTATATATAAGAAGTGGACGTAGTCATTATGATGTCGATCTGTAAAGACTTGAGTTTGTCATTTTGGCCGTCTGCATCTTGGTATTTGGTCTGCTTTATGGTCTATCTGACTCTAAACCGGACCATAATTTACTAAATGAACATCATGCTGTATTGAAGAAGACTTGAAACTAGCGATTTTAAAATGACTTTTACAACGTGGTAGGAGCAGTTTGTGTTTTCAGAGAATATTTTTTTTTCCGAAAATATCTTTATTTTAATCAACAAAATAAAATCTGAATTTCTCCTCAGAAGATCCGAACCGCCCACAGTCTCGTTAGTTTGGTTGAGATTTTCCAATTCTTTCTAATCGGTTTGTATCATATTATTATTTTTCTATTGACTAAAGTCTTCATGGTTTAACATCCCTCCTGCACCCTGAATGATTCTTTTGTTATTTTGTTTTATCTTCCTTCCTTCAGCATTGATTTGATGATTATACACATTTAAAAAAATACTGAACCTTTTTTTTCTCCCTGCAGTTATTACCAGATGTTGTTTTCCAAACCAAGGAAAGGTTATTAAGACATTTTTTAATTTTATTATTATAATCTTCATACCACTGGGAGATATTTAATATTTTTTTCTCCTCTTGGTTAAATAGTTTTTTTCCCTCATTAAACTATTTTCACATTAAGCCTTTTAGATATTATTTTGTTCCCATTTGGAGATAAACGTTACAGATCACTTGAACCAAACACAGACGACGCTAATTAAGTATACTTTAATTTTCTCTTATTTCCTTGTAACATGGCAGGTTTTCCCATAATTATTTCTCCCTGTTTCCCTTTGTCGGTGCGTTTTATCTCTCTATCCCCCCCCCGCCTCCCTCTCTCTCTCTCTGTCATCTCCACTGCTCGCTCCACCAGGTGACCCGGGAGACCCAGATACTTTAAATTGATTCTTTCTTTTTTATGTCGCCGCATTAAATTGAAACCAATCCCCAAATGCTTAAAAGCTCAAACTGCAACCTGACTTCCTGCCTGTCCTCCCCCCCTCCCCCATCTGTACTGAGAGGGAGAGGAGAAGCAGCGGGGGGGATGGAGGATGGAGGGGGGGACCAGGAGGGAGGGTGGGGGTTGTTTGACGGCAGCTCTCACACAATGAAGCGACAGGGTTCGTTTCGTCTTCGGAGGATTTGGTAAATCCGGAACTGTGTCGAGCAGCTTTAGACAGAAAGGGAAGGCCCGCCGGAGCAGAACCGCCGAGCATGACAACCAGCTTTATTTTATGTCATTGTATTCAAATTTACTACATCCCCAACACTTATCACCCCCCTCCTCAGCACACACAGGCCCACTTTGAAGACGGATCACCGTGGAGAAAGAACATATTTTCCCCTTTTTCCCAAAGTCAGATTGGCACAAATTGAAGCAGAGAAACTTTTTATGTGTGTCAGCGCAGCACAATGGGGAGCACGCTGTAAGAAATGGACACCTTAAGCCGGCAGAGTCTACGACAGAGAGCGGCAAAACCTTTCTCTCTATGTTTAATACGTACTAGGAAGTTGCAAATGAAGCAATTAAAGAGGATCTCTCACTAATTTTAATCATCAAGACCAGTTTGCCTGCCATGTTTGTTGCTACTCAGCTTTTAAAAAACCTCAATTCATAAGAGAAAGTCGGCTTTACAGACTGGAGGTGCGGAGTTTGAAAAATGTGGCTCTAAGGGTTTAATTAAATGAATGAAAAGTTGCATTATGGGAAATGCAGGATCCAGTGTTTGAGGAGCTTTGACTGTACGAGAGATCTCAGCCTCGGCTGCATCAACTTCATTTCTCTGCCTCCGCGCCGGCGACAGTCGTGGCCAGAGGTTCATGTTTTTGGGTTGTCCGTCTGTACGTCCCCTTCACGGGAATTTTCTGATTCGATTTTGGTGCTCAAAGGTCAGAGGTCACTGTGACGTCACACTAAACACATTTTATCCACAACTCAAGAATTCATCTGATTATTAAGACTATTTCATACAAAATAGGATCCAATTATGAAGTGATGACATTTTGGACAAACATGGATGTAAACTGTAACTTGACTGGTTGGCGGAGGCGTACAATAATAATACTACTAATAATAATAAACTTTATTTCTATAGCACCTTTCAAAACTACAGTTACACGCTGCTTCACAAACTGTATTTAAAAGAACATCATACACAGAAAATGCAATAAAAACAGGGATTTTAAGAGGTGGTCAAACATAGAGAAATAAAAGTAAAATGTAGAAGAACAACATTAAAAACATTTGTTTTTAAAAAGATATGCAGATGTGTGTACAGGTGAGTTTTTAAAAGCTTCCATAGCGTTGGAGCTAAAAGGGTAAAAGCATGGAACCCCCTTTGTTTTAACAACCATGAGGCAATAATCTAGTTTTTAATCTGTCGCTCCCACATCCCAATACTAAACAAGACAAAACAAGAAGACACAAATGTCCATCTTAGAGCTGCAGTTATCAGTATTTGTATATTAATTTTGGATCAAATGTGAGAGAGGATTCCTGAAAACACAGAAGCTGCACCGGAAACAGATCATCTTTAATGCATTGAATATTTTTTCCTGAAGTTATTTTAAAGTTAATATAATCATGTCATGTTTTTTTACAGTGTGTAGTGTTGCCCTTTGGAACAGCTCAGTGGGCTCTTTCTGCCCACACAGACGCCTCAGTGTGATTCATACATGTTCAACACATATTCACCACAGCTAGCGTAGCTGGAGTTGAGTGGGATAGAAAGGCCACATCGACACCCCCACCTCCCCTTTAAACACCCTCTGGGATGTGGTCCAACACGTTTAATTAAAGCGTCCAGCATCCATGTCCGCCACGCTGGGCCCAAAAACAATAAAGGTGTCCAATAAAATCAGGTGGAGGCAGACGCCAGCGACGCGACGGCGTTGAGATCCGCTGACACTCCGAGAGTTTCTCTGCAAACACACGAGCGATGAGTGAGAGTCTGTCTTTACGGGGAGAGCGAGGCGATGAGGACGACCCTGCAGGAATGCTTTTAGCTGCCAGACTTTTCTCTTGTTACCACCCTCTCTAACACAGGCGAGGACAATGGAGCCGAGTCCTGCAGGACACACTCAAAGGAGACATTTTTATCTCTCCCTGAAAAAAAGAAAACCCTTCAACAACGCCTCCTGGTAAAAGCACCCTTCAGGCTTTGTGTTGCTGTGAGGACAGAAAAGCCTGTAATCTAAAAAAAACTGCACTCATGATTACAGTGTTTGAGTTGTGCTGTGTGGAAGTTACCTGCTGAGCTCCACCTCCCCCGTATTTAAGTCCAGGTGGGAGGGATCTGACCCGTCACCTCCGCCTGGAGCTGCAGGACTGGATGAGGGAAAAAACAAACACGCGTCCTCGTCTTTGTCCTCATCTTTGTCCTCATCTCGTCGGAGGACGAGCTGTGAGAAATCATGATGGTGCAAATAATGAAGTAACATTAACATCTTCTCTCCAAGCTGTTTGGTATTCAGTCACTTGTTTTTCTTCAAATGAGAACAAACCGAGGACCAGCGACCAATCTCACAATATAAACTGAGCTCTTTATTGCAGGAAATGACTCATTCAGGTGTTAATTAAATGACAAAATGTCCTGTCATACCTCCAACCTATGTCACTAATCTTGCACCCCGATTTTTGACTGTAACTAGGCGCCCATTCCTCTTGGTTGGAAAGACGTGATGCATGAATTACTTCCTAAAAAAGTACAAAAAAATACATGATCTGAAGTTTAAAGGGATAATTAGACTCAATCCAAACAAACCCAAGCAGACACCAACACTGACAGCAGCACAATGATTCTGGACATCTGGACATCTGGACATGTGGACATGTGGACATCTGTCCCTGGAGTTGGGGATGTAGAGAGAAAGTCACTTCATCCATGTTTTTTTGCAGAATGGCCAGGATTTATATCTAACAATAATAACATTTTACACTCACTTCAGAACTTTTACAGACAGAAAACTTGAACAGAAACGAAGCAGCGACAGTAACTCCACTGGACTGGAGTCTGTGGGTCTGTCTGACGGGGGGATCGGAGCCCAGACAGGTTTGGTTACTTTGGTCAAGCTGCTCTCAAACACTGTTCGTAGTTATACCTACGGAGAGTGATGCACTGTAATTGTGGACCAGGGAGTATTAATAGCGGCGTGTAGGTTTCACACGTGTGAAACCACAAGTCAACATGGACTTATTTTAACCCAAACCACCATCTTTTCCTAAACCTAACTAAGTATTTTGGTGCCTAAACTTTGGCAAAAGAAAGTTGTTTCCTGTGAAGACGGAAGTTTATACGTGTTGTTGGACATTCGTAGGAAAACAAACTGAAAAAGGAGGAATAACTTTTTCGTAAGATATCATTCGACCGTCGTATGAGGATACGATGCTTTGGTTCAGTGGGAAACTTCAAAGACCATCGTGCTGCACATATCAATCCCAGTTAAAAATGGGGAAAAGACATTATAAGTTTAAACTTGTTATGACCTGATGGCGTTGCAAAATGAGTCTACTTCTCTCTTGATGTATGACCTCAGTAAACATTGTAAACATGAGTTTATGTTTCAAGTCTTCTTCAGTACAGCATGATGTTCATTTAGTAAATGATGGTCCCATTTAGAGTCAGAGAGACCATAAAGCAGGGGATGCTTTAGGGCGGGGCTACCTGCTGATTGACAGGTCGCTACCAGGCGTTGTCCGGTCTGGGAGTTGTCTTACAACTTTAACCCTTTCACAGCATGTTTTCACTTCATCAAAGTTAATTATAACCTTTTGTGGTCACCTAAAAATGTCTTCAGTTGTACTTAGCTCCACCCTCTCGTGCCCTTTCTGAAAACCAAGCTGGCGACAGACTAAAACTAAGATCACCTTGAATTTTGCACTAAAGGTTGAACTTTAAGACTCAACTAACACCAAACTGTCCGCTGATGTTTCTGTATGTTCTGTTTGTGCATTAAAGGAAATAAATCAGCTGTTTTTATTCGTATTATTGTAAAGAAATGAAGGTTTTCTATTGCATGACGTCGCCCTGCTGGTGAATGAGGGCGCTGCATCCTGACAGGAATCAGCCACTATGACCAGACGAGACTTTAACTTCTGATAATTGGTAAATGTTACTGAAACTTCTTCTTCTTGGTAAAAGAACATTTTGAATGCAGGACTTTCACTTTTAATGGAGCTCTATATCCCAAAGTGGTATTGATGCTTTACCTGAAGGATTTAAATTCCTCTTCCACCTCTGCTCCTTATTACCGTCACCCAGTCAGCGGCTCCATCTGGCCTCCCGGAGACGGTGTACGGGACGGAGAAACCTCCACGGGTCTGATTTCACTGTTAGCTGGAGCTTTAATGATCCCCGCGGGGAATTAGAGAGGAGAGAGAGAGAGAGAGAGAGAGAGGAACCGAGCTGTGGGAAGTCGATGTTGGATTCAACCTGCAGCGGGTGGTCCATCCAGCGAGCAGCCAGAGAGGACGAGTTACAGCGGAGAGGTTGTCGGTTCAACGCCAGACTGTGACGAGAGGCGGCGCGCTGCCAGTGGCGACGGTGATATTCAACATCGATTTCTACTGGTGTTTAACATTTCTTAATACGTTGGATTTAGTATTTATTTAAAGGATTAAAACCAAAACAAACCTGTTTCAGTGAACATATGAACACGTCACCTACGAACCCTTTACTAATAAATTATAAAACTATTTATATAGCACTTTTCAAAAACAAGTGATTAAATGATTTACACTAAACACAAAGCCAAGAAAAGCTGACATCATTTCTGGTTTTTATCTTAATGCTTCAAAATATTATATATATCATTATTATTTATATATATATATATACTGTATATATATATATAATTTTTATAATGTATACATCTCTTCTGTGTATATTTGATGTATATTATATCAATTACTCAAAGTATAAAACATATATACAAATATATAATAAAAATATATGAAATTATATTATAATAAAAAATACACAAAAATCAAAAGTTTTATTTTCAAATCTTCACAATTATATTTGTTATGATAATATTTGTAGTAGTAGTAGTATTAGTGGTTATGGCACATATTTCACAACATTATATTGTAAATATCAAATATTACAATAATATTTACATTAACTTCTATAATTACATCACATATTCCCTTTATTCTACTGTATATGTATGTATTAATTAATTTAACAACATTTTATTGGGGTTTTCCAATTATAACAAACATTACATATTAATGAAATGTCGGTCTCGGCAGCAAATACAGTACACCGTCAAATAACATCAAATACCATCAAATAATCATGCAAGTAATTAAAAACCATAGTAATTAAAACAGAGGGGAATATACAGATATTACAGTAATTACAACGTAGAGATATCTTATAAAGGACACATGGACGACTACACTTAATAATCTTATTCCAGTTGACCCACCCCCACCCCCCGGTAGTAGATGTATTTATTACCCAGACCTCTATTTATATTTATTATTTAAAGCAAATATATTATTCTACTTCAAAACGGCTTTCAGAGTTGCACCGCTGGACTAATTATTATTGCACGTACATATTTGCTCGGTTCCATATCATTATCCTGATCCCAGTCTCTACACTGTTTATGTGCTTTTAGTGACATGTGAGGTGCTTATAAGGTGAGTCATTAAAACCTAAACAAACACACACAGCTATGTCACTGTGTGTGTGTGTGTGTGTGTGTGTGTGTGTGTGTGTGTGTGTGTGTGTGTGTGTAATTAGTCCTCGTGGATTCACTGTTTCCGTGTCGGAGTCGTCCACATAAAGCCACCTTAATCTCCCGCTGAGTGTTGACTGATGTCTGAATCATGATGGAGCTCTCTAAGCCGTCCTGTCAGCACAAGAGGAAGAGGTGTGTGTGTGTGTGCGTGCGTTTGTGTGCATGTGTGCATGTGTGCCTGTGTGTGTGTGTAACACCTCGACATAAAGCCTCCTCTCCATGATGGTGTGAAGATACACTCTGTTAATCTCTAGCAGCTTGTTTTCAAGACTTCAGCAAATAGCACCCAAACACAGGGTGAATGCACACACACACACACACACACACACACACATGCACAGCACGTGCACGCTCAGACAGACAATTATGTAAATGTGTTCATGAGTGTAAAAAGAGCACAAAAAGGCAGATATGCTGACACATGACAAAACACAAACACTCCTCATCCATCTTCACTTCCTCTTCCTCCTCCGGTGCGTTCAGGTGATGCTCGTCGACTTGTAAATCCAAACACCATCGGTACATTTCATAATTCAAAAGTTCAAATGAATATTTTTTTATCACATTATTAACAACTGGTAAATACAAAGCTAAGAATGTTAATTAATAAATAAACAAGCCAACTAGTCTCTCTCTCTCTTTAATTCAATTTAACTCCAGTTGTGATCAATTTAAAGACTGTTACGGGTGTTGTAGTCATGGTAACCGTTGTGGTGACTGTGGTTCATTTTAATTTAAACTTGATGCAATTTTCTTATTTAATGCAGCTGAAAACATGACAGAAGCATCCCCCCCCGCCCCCCATCTTCTCTCCTGACGGCTGGACGGAGAAGTCAGCATCAACTTCAGCCCTGCAGGCAAAACTAACTCCTCCCGACCACGAAGCAGAAAGTTAAACACGTGTTTATCATGTGATTATCTGTGCATGATTAAACTCCATGCCTGTTAAAGGCATTCATTTCATCATTACCGAGATTAACAATGAACATTCATGCTCAACATACCAACTGTTTTGCTCCTCTCAGTAATGTTGTCTGCTGGACACCACGAATGTCACTCTGTCAATTAGATTTCAGGGCAAACATCAATATTCACAGGAAATTGGAACAATTATTGATATCTATAAGACTTCTCATGGAAACCCGGCCTGTAGTTTCGGACATACTTTGTCCTGAACACATTCTCACTACCAACTCATTCAGACAGACTACACTTCCAACCATGACACTCTACGTACCCGTTTAGTGTCAGTTTTGGACGTGTCGGGGACAATGTGTCTCGTTACATGCATAGTGTCTTTTCAAAATAAACTTCCAACGTAGGTTTACTAAGTTTTTAGGTTTACTCACAAAACAAAACTACTTGGTTAGGTTGAGGAAGATATGGTGGTTTGGGTTCAAATAAGTAGGTTTGCTACGTTAATAAAGTACGGAAGTTCACTTAACTTCACTCATCTTCAACCTCTTCTCCGGGGTCGGGTCACGGGGTCAACAGCTCCAGCAGGGGACCCCAAACTTCCCTTTCCCGGGCCACATTAGGCAGCTCTGACTGGGGGATACCGAGGCGTTCCCAGGCCAGTGTGGAGATATTATCTCTTATAATAATAATAATAATGTAATTTAATGATGGTAAATGTGGTGATTAAACAGCTTTAATGTACAGATGTTGGTATCAGCTTCTAGAGAACTGTACTGGTGGAGCTGCGACAGCATGAAGGAACGCTCCCAGTGTCTGCGGTGATACCGGTAATAGAGTCTCCTCGTCGGACAGACAGGACGGGATAATGGTTCGATAAAGATTACAAAGAGGAGGGGAGTCGGAGGACACCCCCGTCTCGCTCCACAGCTGAGCACAAAAGGATATTTGGCCGAGAGTGATTACAGAAGCTCATGGAAAGTCACGGAGGGTTTGAATTCAGCAGGTGAAGCCCAGTCCGAACGCCGCCGTCCAGTAAATCTTTATTATCTCCGAAAGGCAATTTGTTTTACAGCCGCTGGTCAATTAAGATCAAAAGCAGCAACATAAGGACCGGGGCAGCCAGCGGCATGCTCACAGAGGATCAGCAGCTCATGGTCACACATACTTTTTTGAACATTGGTGAACTTTCAGGTGAATATCGCCGCAGGTGAATGAGTGACCGTGCCCTGAGGAAGAGGACGAGGAAGCCTGCTTCTACTCAGTTTGCTCAAGTAGCTCCCGGGTGCTTCACAGCAGCCCACTGCTCCTAATGCTGAGGATGGGTTAAATGCAGAGGTCACATTGTATGTATGTACCTGACCGATATGATGATTCTAATAAAGTTTAATATTTTGCACTCTCATTTTAAATTTGAATAATAAATGCCAAGAGCAAGGTGATAGGTCTCTTAGGCACATGGACTTTGTGGACTTCTCCATGCGCACCTTCTGTCTCGGTTCATGTATGAGCTGCAGCGCAGCGTGCAAAACGTCTGGGTGAAGGCGATATAGATCAGCGGGTGGTGATTAATAAATACTCGCCATACTCGCCTGTCACATTACTCGTCTCATAGTTGAAAAAGAGGCTACGATGCACCTCGGTAACCGGATGTCTCCTTTGTAAAAAAAAAGCAGAATATTGAGTTATAACCGACCAGTTTGGTGCAAAACGAGTAACGTAACTTATTACTTTTGATACCAATAAGTAACCAATATTATGACTTTTCAAAGGAGTAATAAGTAAAACATGTCTTATTATTGCTTATAATCCCTACTCTTCCACCCGGACGACAATAGAGATACACCAACTGTCGTTTCCCGGCGGAAGAGAGCAGTCTATGCTCGCGACACAGCGCAGTTTGAGCTCATGTTGAGGCTGCGCTCGCCACAGCGTGCAGCGCCCAAAGTTGGGCTTTGCCCGGTGCAGCGAAAAAGCCGTCGTGGCGCCGCGCAAGCCGTTAGAAATAACGTGTTTCAGAGCGTAGTGGTGGCGTTGTTGCGTTGTGTCTGAAAGGACCTTCAGTGAAAGAGAGACGGAGAGAACTAAGAGAAAGAAATCCTCAAGCAGGAGCAAAAACTGAATAAAAACTGATCAATATTAGTTTATGCCAGAGATTCACACCAGAGGGGAGAGTAGTCCGTTTTCTTTCCTGGGAGTTAAAGGTAAAATCAAAAGTGTAACATGCTGCGGGTTCTCGGACTGAAGTACATAATTTGTCCGCGTGATCGAAGGTTGCAGCTGCTGATGGTTTTAGGAGTCAGTAGAGAGCAGAGAAAAGGAGCTGGTTGGTGTAATACGGCCTTATAAAGAAACATTTACCATTTTACGGTTGTATAAAGACAAACCGACTTTCTCATTCAATCTACAATGACGTGTGCAGAAACCTGAGTCAAAGCACGATGTATTGAATCCAACATTTTCAAAGAAGATGAATAATTACATTTTTTTTTTTTTTCTAGCAAAAGAAAAACTGATTCTTTAATAGAAAGTTAACTTTTTCTGTAAGACACTCAGTATGATGTTTAAAAGACAGATTGTCAGGTAGACTCATTATTTAAAGTAGCAATCGATAAACACCATCAGCTGTCTCATTTGACCTTGAGAAACACATCCTGTCAACATTTAGTCTCCTCAACTCACAGAAAGCACATCTCCCTTACTGTTTCTTTTATTCTAATTTCTTTGTCTGAATGATAAGATGTCTGTGAAGCCGTGTCTCATTGTGCAATAAACCTTGAACCGTACAAAACTCACAAATTACAAGTGTAAAAGATGAGAGTATTTGTGCGTGTTGCATGTCGTCACGGCTGTGTGCAGTTTGTGGTGCTCAAACATCAGCAGGGAAGTTTTGGGTGCTAATAAGAAAGTAAAAAGTATATCTTAGAAGTTGCAGAGCAGAAACGTCTCACCTGTCAACAAACTAATGTACACCTGCAACATCAATATCACTTCACAGAGACACAATAAGTGACTTTATTATATGTCTATTCCCACCTGTGCTGTGGCAGACTTTGCTCTATAGAGTAAACGGTATATACTGCAGAACAATGCGTCATCTCCTTCCTCCTCTGTTCTCTCTCTGTGTTCGTCTATTGTTCTGCTGATCAGTGGCGTCTTTCACCACGCTGATTTCGTTTTTCTGCATCAAGGCTATTCTCATTTATTCCTTTGCTTTGTCATTTACTGCATGCTTCTCTCCTCTCTCTTCCACCACGCTGCGTTCTCTTGTCATTTGGCTTCCTTATCAGGCTCGGCAGCGGCCGTCGCTTGTCATCAGAGTTTTGAAGTTTCTCTCGCTTTCATTTATAGTGCGAGGCGTGATGTTGTTTTCATATCTCTCCTGCGCAAATTTGTAATTTTCTTCTCTCAGTTTGTCATCACGTTTTATCACTTCTTTTTTCTTATCACTGTACAAATCAACTCAACCAATTTCAAATGGATCAGTGGGTTGTGTTTTTTTTCCTTCCTCCCCATCAGAGAATCTGAAGGCACCTGGTGATAAGGTTTGACTAAAATACTCACTCATTACTACAGCGAAGTTAAATGAGCTGATCACAGAAAAACATCGCAGCGTGTCACATCCAGTCTGTGAGCGGCAGGAGGACTTTCAGTTCAACCACTGATTCAGAACCAAACATTACAATTGTGCCAAATTAGCTATTAGGAGTTCCTGTAAGCAATCTCTTCGTGGATGTACAGACAACTATCAGTGGAAGACTGTGGTGGGGAAGAAAACAGAAAAACGTGATGATACTCTGGCAAGTTCTGGATTTACAAACGGGGACTGACCATTACTACGAAACCATTCGTCCATTTGTCCAGCAGCCCGTTATCCCGCCCGTTGTTCCTGAGGCCCATTGCTTCCAAAATACACACACATCAAACCTTCCCGATTTTATCTTTCTTACTGGAGGAGGCATGACATCGCCACTCTGCCTCTTGTTACTGGGTGAGCTCCTTTTGAGAAGTGCTGATGAGCGGCGAGGGAGGAGCATGCCTCTTGAATGGAGGGAAAACATTCGCTGGCAGGAGGAGGACTTTAAACAAAAGCCAGGATCTGTCAGAGCGATCCATGTTTAGTGATTCATTAATCATTGACGAGAGAACGATGCCACAGAGAAACAAAATTATGCCAAAAATCACCTGCCGACTGCTCGGCTGTGCTTTATTCAGTCATGGAGCTCTCCAAGTCACTGCATGTTCTACAACACTGTCCGGCAAATTTTTCAGAATAAAAGCCTCATGTTAACAAATGAAGGAGTTCTACATGTCAGCAGCGCGTGGCGGCTGTGTTACCTGTTGTTTTTTATTTCAGCGTCCGTGTTAACAGATAAGAGCAGCCACACTGCCCGCATTTCAGCTGCGTCTCTTCTAGAGATTCGAGGTCTCGCCTATTTTATTTTTACCGCGAGCCACGCGGTTCACAGCAACAATAGACAGTGAAGGTGATCTATTGACTGTATATTAACATCATATTAGCAACATTAGTACAGTTTCACTGTCTAGACATCTATAGAATATGTTACGGACATGGAAAAAAGTAAAGAATTATTTTTAAATCAACACTTCCTGATTTTATTTCAAAATAAAAGTCCTCAAGGTTTTTTTTTCTGTGGACAGAATTCCTTCATTTGTTAACACAAGGCTTTTAATGGTGGATTATTATGCAGCTCACAGGGGCAGTGTGTCCCCGCCGTAAAGCAGTCAGAGGCAGAGTAGGACGGGTCATGCCTTCACCATGTTGGGAAGAAAAGTATTGAGACCGGGAAGGTCCGATGGCGTCATCCATATCCACAGAATAATGAGCCATGTGTTTCTGTTTGTTGCAGGGAATGTGTGTATTTTTGGAGCGATGGGCCTTTGGGATAAGGAGCGTTTGTTTTCGGGATAACGGGCCGTCAGACAAATGGGCTTTCAGTCCAATGGGACAATTTTCGGACTATTGGGTTTCGCATTAATGAGCCTTCTGACTAATGGCATGACACCTTAGAGGGAGCATCTCTTTATTGTGACTACTATGCAGATTTATAGACATTTATTTTGAATGGACATTGGAGGTAATTATATGCTATTGACTGCTGGACTGTTCTCGTTCACTTATCTTTGGCCATGAAGTGTAAGTCCACCTAAACCACTTTGACGAAGCCCAACTAAACTGATGCAAGTAAAGACTACAAAAATTAGTTTATCAATAAAGACATTGATGCCTTTTCTTTGGCGTTTACTGTTAAAATCTGATGTCCATATGAGCCTGGAGCTGCTGCAGATACACAATAGGAAGAGTTCAGACTCTTCAGTCCCGTCTTTAATATTTTCCTATCAGAGCCTGTTCTGTGTGTGTGTGTGTGTGTGTGTGTGTGTGTGTGTGTGTGTGTGTGTGTGCGTGTGCGTGTGTATGCGTGTGTGTGTGTGTGTGTGTGTGTGTGTGTGTGGATGCCGACATGTGAAATTAAAAGGATTCGGCGAGCGCTGCACCAAATGAAATGACACACATGAGGAATCTGGAAAAGAAAGAAAGAAATGAGCTGATGCACCAGAAAAGAATAAAAGGGTGAGCCGACGCCGCTCGGCCTCGAACAGAGGAGATGTTTGAGAGACCCGGCTCTCATTTAGAACAAATTTAACAGAGTCATCCCGGGAGGTTGTCATGGTGAAGCCTTTGTTCGTTAGAGTTTGTCTCTCTGTCTATTGTGTCAGCGAAAAAATGCTTGACGTCCTTCCAGGTCGCTGTGTTTTCTGTCTTATTACGTTTTTTTTAAGCACCAACTTTCTCTCTTAGTTTTGGATTCTGCAGCGTGGAGTCGGCCCTGCTCTCGTTTCTGCACAGCGGTCGGCGAACGCGGCGCTGCGGGATGATTCTGGGATATTTTGGGGATGTGTTAGGGCGGCGGACGCCCCGAGAGGATGTGACATGTTTGTTCCTGAGGCCTTCAAAGACAACAGGTCATCATAAAGAGAACACGCCGGTCCTGAGTTTACTGTGCACTTTGCTGCGCGTCCTACACTGTCCCCTATTACATGTGTGTCAGCACAAGGGCGGGACTTTAACTGGGGATGGTGACAACTTTGAAAGTTCCAGTTTTTGTCCCGTTGACTTTTTAAAGTTTTAAAGTTTAGCTCAGTAGTGACCCCTCGCTGTAGAGCCGTCATAATCCAGAGGACACACAACCCTGAACTGATAGAAATACAGATACACTGACTTCATTGTATTTCCTTCTCATGCTACATCTTTGGCAGCTCCGCCTCTCTTACTGTCATCGGCAGACCAAGGCCTCATCCTGAACCTTTACTATCTAACCTGAACCTTAACAGAGACATCTGATTGGAGGAAGATGTTCTCTGCACCAACTGATACTGTTCAGGGTAAAAAACAAAAAGTGACAAAATGATGTAAACTCGTCTCACATGCTATGAAATGTTGATTAGATTGTGCTGTTGATGGACACTATTGTCCCACAATGCACAAAGCAGCAATACTGTGAAACTAATGTTGTTGAAAAAGCTTTACGGTCTGTAGTACAAAGAAAAGCTTTCTCTTTGTTGAATTGAATCGGTGTTGTCACTCTAAAACCACGCGTTTCTTGTATAATAATTACTAATCCGATTATAGTATACAATTAGTATGTAGTGTGGAATTGAGACACAGCAAAAAATATCATCGACTGTATATAAGAAGTGGACGTAGTCACCGTGACATCACCCGTTTGTGGACTACGGTTTTGAAGCTTTGAGTTCGGCATTTTGGCCGTCGCCATCTTGGTTTCTTTGGAACCAGAAGTGACGGGGGAGAGGGCGGAGCTTAACACAACTGAACGCTGAGTAAAACATCTTTAGGTGAATGAATGAGAATGAAAATGTATAGGCCCCGACACAGCAAGACAACGGTCGGCCGTCGGACAGTTTGGGGCCGTCGGTGAGCGTCTGTCGGCTCTAGTTCGTTGGCTCTAGTCTGCCCGTCTCGGGGGCTTTTGGCCCGATTCAGTATGTTGACGTGTCGACATGTCGACGGCGGACCTCGTCGGTGAGAGAAATCACTCTGATTGGCTGTTCGGCTTAAACGAATCAGTGCACGAGAAGAGAAATGGAAGAAAGGAAAGCAAGCCAACGAGTAAAGTCAAGAACACAGAAGACTCTTCTCATCGTTCATCTTCATCTCATCTGATCGGTCCAGATATTTTCACAACAACATGAACATCTGGAATGAAGCTAAGTGGTGAGTGAGAGTGCTGTGAAAACGCTGCTTTGTTTCATGTACGCATCATAACAACGGCTTGTATATCCGCCGTCTTCCGGTTTCTCCTATTGAATGATGGATACAGACTACCACCACCTGCTGATGTGGAGAGTTATTTCCTCTCACGCAGGCGCAGAACGTACGTGCTAACTGGCCGTCGGCTGTCGTCTTTGCAGTGTCCTGCAACTTGTCAGCCAAGACAAAGGCAACGTGAGGCGATACAACAGTCGGCCTCCATCGCCGCTAGTTCTCTGATGTGGGCTTGGTGTGTCTGGTCCAGCCTCGCCGGCAGCTGTAGCTCAGTGGGTTCCTTTAACCGCAAGATTGGTGTTTCGATCCCCGTCGATCCTCCTGCTGTCTGCCTCTCAAAGTGTCCTCGAACGAGACGCTGAACCCTAAGTTGCTCTCCGGGCGCTTCACAGCAGCTCACTGCTCCTAAAATCCTTAGGATGGGTTCAATGCAGAGGTCACATTTCATGTATGTTACCGTATGTATGTATATGACGAAGCTAATGAAGTTTAAGAATGAAAGTTTAAGGCCCTTCTGCATCGGCTTCACTTTTCAGACTGATGTGACATCATGTTAATGTCTGATGACATCATGTTGATGTCTGATGACATCATGTTAATGTCTGATGACATCATGTTAAAGTCTGATGACATCATGTTAATGTCTGATGACATCATGTTAATGTCTGATGACATCATGTTAAAGTCTGATGACATCATGTTAATGTCTGATGACATCATGTTAAAGTCTGATGACATCATGTTGATGTCTGATGACATCATGTTAAAGTCTGATGACATCATGTTGATGTCTGATGACATCATGTTAAAGTCTGATGACATCATGTTGATGTCTGATGACATCATGTTGATGTCTGATGACATCATGTTAATGTCTGATGACATCATGTTAATGTCTGATGACATCATGTTAATGTCTGATGACATCATGTTGATGTCTGATGACATCATGTTGATGTCTGATGACATCATGTTAATGTCTGATGACATCATGTTAATGTCTGATGACATCATGTTAAAGTCTGATGACATCATGTTAATGTCTGATGACATCATGTTAAAGTCTGATGACATCATGTTAATGTCTGATGACCGGCTGGATGAAATAAGTTGCTCCTACATTTCCATGTGCTGACTCAGCAGCGACTACTACAGATTGTTCCTGACATCTTGTTAAGATTACGCTTTGTTCATTGACAAGCACTTTTTCATGTAAATTGTTGCACATGATTATTGGGAGTTGTTTTTCCTTTTTAAATGTGATTTTTAAAGTTTCTTTAGAAGCATTTCTATCCTGAAAACAGGCAGTTCGGTGTGCATGTCAATCATCTGGATGGTCTGGCCAAGTTGAAATCTCAAGCTGATTGAATCTGTTGTGAGATGGCAACAGAATAAAAGATAATGAGGAGTTTTATTTATTCTTCTGTTGGTGTTCTATTCCTCCTGTCATTGATTCTTTAGTACATTCTAGTTTCAGGCACTGCAGCGTCTTCTTTCATCAGAGAGAACATGCTCTTATAAAGCAGATATTCCTCTGGGTTTGCAGCTGGTTGGTTGTTTGTTTAGCAGTAAATTCATGGTAACCAGCTGAGGAGAATCTAACGCTGCCCCCCCCCCCCCCACATCCTGCTGAGCTAATGTCTGTCTATCCTGGTCTGAAATTTACTGTGCTCACCGTCCTATACTGCGAAAAGAAAAGTCGTGCGAGCCGAGAGAATTGAGGTATCCATTCCGACGACAGTTTTACAGCGGCTAAGTTCACTTAGCATTAAATCCTCCTCCTCCTGACTGAAGACTAACCTTGTTTTCAGACCAAAAGCAGGCAGGAGAGAGGCAAAAAGGCACGCTTAAATTTAGTGTTTAATTTGGTTAATATCGTCGGCTCACTCTGTAAATTTACTGCAGCCCTCAATTTGAATTAGACTGCGGTGAACAGTCAGTGAGGAGTGGACACTAATGCAAATGCACGAGCGCCGGTCGATACTGCTGTGTTTGCTTTTCTGCCCTGTTTACCCAGAGAGAGAGTGTGTGTGTGTGTGTGTGTGTGTGTGTGTGTGTGTGTGTGTGTGTGTGTGCATGCTAATGGATCACAGTGAAATATAAAAGAAAATGTAGAAAGCTATTCGACACATTCCACATGCCGCACGCAGCTCGTTTACAAAAGCAAATGAATACAAGACACACGGCTCATTTGGGAGAGAACATGAATACCAGAGCGCCGGAGTGTTCAGTCAATAAAGAAACTTTTAGTCGATGTGTCCGTCGATGTGCTGCACATTCCTCCTCTGGAATGCACGGCGTTTCTGTTGGAGTCAATGTGTGATATAACAGGTGACTGTATACTGTTGTGATTTCTCTGTGCGGGTGAACCTTGAAGCATTCATCCAATATGAATATCAATGTGAATGAATAACTGTCAGGGCCGGAGCTGCAGTGTTAAACACAAGCAGACCAGACTGGACGTGTTATTATGTCCTCTTATAAAGGTGGACGTTAAAACACGCCAACCGTGAAATCTCTCTCATTTGAAGAGTCTGTGATTGATCCGTCTCACTTCTCAAATTCAACGTTAAATATTTGTCAGTTATAAAAACACATTGATGATTGTAGCTCCTCCGTCTTCAGAGTCGACTGAGACAAAGAGTCCATTAATCAGCCGGTCAACAGGAAGTAGACAGCAGCTATGATAATCAATTAATTATTGATCTGGTTCCAGCTTCTCATTTGTGAGGATTTCCTTGTTTTCTTTAGTTTCTTGACTGTTAATCATTACAACTAAAACTATTTGATCATCTCAAGTTGAGCTCCAGGAACTGGTGGCGACTGTTTTCACTTTGTTTTTCCATTTTCTAAATTAGGGCTGTCGTGATATACCCAGCCCGTTAGCACGGAAAGATAGAGACAGATAGATAGATAGATAGATAGATAAATAAATAGATAGATAGATAGACAGACAGACAGACAGACAGACAGACAGACAGACAGACAGACAGACAGACAGACAGACAGACAGACAGACAGATAGATAGATAGATAGTAACTTTATTGATCCCGAGGGAAATTCAAGTTTCCAGCATCACAGTTCAATAGTGCAAACATATTAGTAAAAAGGTTAGTAATACAGAGTATATATAAAATAATATCATAAAATATAGGAGATATAGATATTAAGAAATGTCAAATATGGAATATAATGCGGGATAAAAACTGAGGTAGAGAGATATTTTTAAAAATAGACTAAAGTACAGATAAGGCGTATAAATGCCACTATAATGTGAAAGGTGTTGAGCGTACGATAAGTACGCCTTTCTTGATTCCCACATGTCATTTGTTCGCCATGTATCCTGTTCTGACTGCATGTCAACACATCTGCATATAAATGTCACGGTAAGAGTTAGTGACGTAGAATAAAAAGAGAGAAAGACTTATGGAGATATATATATCTATATATAGATTAATGAGTATTTACGTCTACTTTAAAGGAAGAAGGCCGTTTACAGAGACCTCTCCTCACTTCCAGTGAAGCTGACGGTTTCTGGCAGAGATTAGCATGTTTTACTTTCAGAAACTAATCAAAGCTGTGATCAGGATCCAGAGAGAGAGAGAGAGAGAAACAACACTAATGTGCTTCTGATTGGAATGAATGGGAACTATGTGTCACAAACACCTGAAATCCTGAAAAATAAAACCCTGATGAATCACCTCTCTGATTAAAGGAAGACATCATCAATCACCCACAAACCCTCTAATACTGAGCCCCAGAGTCTGAAACCAATAAGCAGTCGACCGGGCGGATTTCTCTTCGATACAGAATCACTTCATTACAAACGTCCGTCCGGCTTCCACCCAGACTTTTTCTGCAGTTTGGAGATTAAAAGACGAGTTTCTCAGAGAGCTCAGAGCTGCTTTCACATCGGGACGGATCCAGTTATATTGGAGCCATGTTGTGTTATTTTCTTCATCACATAGTGTTTTATTATTTCCATCCCATATCGGAGCATCTATTCCCAACAGTCAACCTCCGTTCTGCAGCAGAGGAAGCTGTCAGTCTGTCTGGGCTTGTTGGCTGAACACAGAGTAGTGATTCTCCTTTTAAAGGGACAGGCCCACATTTCTTTACTTTCTTACCCGGAGACAGATGAGAAGATGCTGCTTTAGCTATTTTCCTTTGTTATATTTATTTATATAAGTTCTTCATTGTCATCGTGGTCATCATCTTCTTCTTCATCGTCGTGGTCTTGTTCTTCTTCTTCTTCTTCTACTGTATTGGGGGTTGCGTGGCTCCATCGTCAGAAACAAAGAAAACACCTTCTGAAGTTGTTCAGCTGATTGGTACTGTAGTGTACGTCACCTCCGGGAGGTCAAGGGTTAACCGGACATGTGATGTGGTGCCTGTATGTTACCGTTAGAGTGGGGGAAATAAAGAGCAGTGTGTAAAGTGTGCAGGAGGTGAGATGTCCTCGCTGTTAGAAACACCACGACACAGACTCAGCAGTTAAGCTGCTGCAGAGTCAGTAACGTCTCCACCTCGGTGCTGACAGCTGACGCAGTTTCACTTCCTGTAGTTTCACATAACCAATCATCACCTGATCCAGACACCCACTCAGTCTAACAGCTCAGTTTAACTCTTTAGACTGGGAGAATGAAACTCCAGATGTTCACAACTGGAAAAAAAAACTAATTATACTTTTATTTTACTGCCAGTTACTTTTATTTTACTGCCAGTCAATCATCGTAACAACACATGAATATTGTCTTACAGCCTGTTGTGAGTAAAAAAGCTCATCAGCAGATGTATTTTAAACTTTGTAGTTTTTAGTTGGACAACACTTTTATGAAAATGTTTTATTCTTGTTTTATCGAGTCTGTCTTGACTTTCTCTTTTATCAGCTGGTACGGGTTGCTTACCCTCAAAAAACAGGAACAGGTTGCAGGGTATAGTCAAAGTGCGCCACCCTCAATGACTTCACTCCTCTGTTCCAAAGCAGGACCTTGAAGAAGGCTCAGTCGGTCCCCGCTGATCCTAGCTGATCCTCGCTGATCCTAGCCGTCTCATTGAGTTCAGGTTGCTGCCGTCAGGCCGCAGATACAGTCTGCCTACATGTCGGACCGACAGGCTCAGAAATTATTTTGTTCCGACTGCGATTGGTTTCCCTTAATGCTGTATGTTGTAAGCCTTTTTTTATTAATCGCCTTTAATAAGCTATTTAGTGTGTTTATTGTTGTTGTGTGACGGCTGTGTGGTCTCGCAGGGGTCAGCAACCTGCGGCTCCGGAGCCACATGCGTCTCTTCAGCTCCTCTCCAGCGGCTCCCTGTGGATTTATAAAAAAATTAGTGGAAATGAATAACTGTATTTTTGTTTACATTTTCAATTTTATTGATCATTGTTGTAGGTCTATGGTACGACGGTACGACGGAGTATTAGGGCCACATTGAGGAAAAAAAAGAAATCTGAGATTTCGAGAATAAAGTCATAATATTATGCGAAAAAAATCGAAATTTTCGTGTTATTTTCTTTTTTTCTCGTAATATTATGACTTTATTGTGTAAATCTCAGATGTTTTTTCCCTCAATGTGGCCCTAATACTCCGTAGTACATTGTCTCTTTGGCCCTCGCTGCATTAGACTTATATACTATATACTTAGACTATAAACTGTGTTACCTTCATCACAATGATCACATGTTTTGTGGCTCCAGACAGATTTTTGATTTAGTTTTTTTTGCCTAAAATGTCTCTTTGGATAGTAAAGGCTGCTGACCCCTGCCCTAGGGGATAATAAAGTTTCCCTTGACCTTGACCTTGACCTGCTGTGAATGCTCAAGTTACACTGATATGTGGTAATAACCCAACATGGATGAGAAGTAGCTGAACGTCCGTTCTACTTCCCGTTGTGCGGATGTAAATCTGCTCTATAGATGTTCAGCATCAGTCAGCGGCTCACAGCACCTCGGCTCATCTGGAAGTTTCCAAACTCACTAACTCTTCTTCTGAAACTTTCACTTATATATTTTTGGCTTCAGGGTCATCAATATTTTCATCAGAAGGGTCCACCTCCCCCTCTCCTCTGGGCTCCTGCCACAGTAATATCCAGTATAATGAGTCTTTGCCAAGCAAACAGACCCGCAACAATATTGAGAGCTTCTTTTCTGTCCACAGACATTATTTCCCAGAGGAAAATTGGAAATTAAAAAAAAGAGAAAAGAAATTCATCCATTCCATCCATCAACATTGACCCATATCAGCAACCGAACCAACAGCCACAGCTGCTCCCCAACCCCCTCACCGCCACCCCCAGGTCTCATAACCCTCCATTACGTTCTCCCAATCTGCCTTTAAGCAACGACACACTTCACACACAGCGGAGGATTAATCCTACATGAGCGCAGTGACATCACATCGCTCTCCGCGGGGATGAATCATGGAAACCCGGGGCAACACGTCGCGTGGGATCTTGTCGACGACGTCTTGTGTCGACGTTGCCGGGAGCCTTTTCAAGCATCTCGCTAATTAAGCGGCAATGTGACCTCGGGCCTCCAGGCAGCGACCTAAGGAAGAGAAGAAGAAGAAGAAGAAGAAGAAGAAGAAGAAGAAGAAGAAGAAGAAGAAGAAGAAGAGAGAGAAATGGAGTTCAACTTTCTCCTTTTGACAAAGAGAGAAATATTTCTCCCAATTTTTAATCATTCATTCCAAAAATTCTTGTTGCTGCCAAACTGAAAGAGAATGTCCTAATGGTGCCATTACATAAGAGAGGAATGTGAATGATCATTGCTTCGTCTTGTTTATAATGGAGCTTAGAAATAAATAGTTTGACTTGAATGCAGTTCTGCAGAGAACACCAGTTAGATTTTAGACTTTGTTTTTCTCTTACACTGCCTTTCACAAGGAAATATTTTACTTTTTACTTTGTTTTATTGGACTAATTCCACAAATATCAGTAATAAATATAACAAACTTTTTAAAATATCATTTAAAATAAAGTATTTTCTGATATAGATTTTATTTGACAGCGTATTCTTAATATAGAAACGTGCCATGTTTTGACAATAAGAGGTCTTGAATCAAAGACACCGACTGAGTTGCACGTCGACTCCGGTGAAAGAATACAACGCTCTCCACTTAACACGTCATCCAACAACATGCAATCTGACTCAGTGTCCTCGGCGTGACTCACATGCATGTTTCCACACTTTGCACATACAGCTGTCACACGGGATAAACACACACTCACACTCGGGGTGAAATAAGAGCATTATGGTGTTTGAGTTGGAGCTAAACATGCGAGGAGACTGATGAGCTGCGAGAGAATAAACAGCAACGAAACAGATCAACACGCACTCGGCCTGACGGTCGTGTTTGAAACAAGCTGGAGGCTCGATTAGTGGTGGAATAGCTGAGGGAGTCAAAGAGGATCAGCCCTGAAAAGACACATACCCTATATATATATATATATATATATATATATATATATATATATATATAAACTGGTTAGTGATTCCCAGGCAGGTTCTGGAGCTACGAGCATCTTTTTCTAAGCAGATTTATGGATGTTTATCTGTGATGGTCATCCGGCCTCAGAAAGTATCACACTGAATCTACAAATCTGCGTGTCCGATGCTGTATCATGTTCAGATTTTGACTGATTTATGAGGGTGATTTTTGATGCAAATTGCCTCCATAATACCTTAATTGCCTCAGTGAGCCGTGTGTCACAGCCGGCGCTGCAGCTCCAACTTCCTGCCGTGTTGGAGAGAAGGTCAAACCAGCGGGACAAACCACAATAGCCGACTTCCTCTTGTTGTTTTTTAGAACACCTGCATGCACATCTTCCTTTCACCACAACACACGTTTATTATTTTATTCTACTTTATGAAACTGTTCAGATCTCCTGTTACAAAATAAGCATCTGTTGTGAGGAGGGGTTGCAAAGGAAGATTGACATTTATGGAACATTTTTGTACATTTTCCAACGGAAGTGGGAATTTTGCACAATTTCCCGCACACTTCCATCACATGTTGGCTTCAGAGTCTGACACCGAGGAGGTTCATGGAGAGGAGATGGAGGTCTGAAAGGAACATGATTGGAGAGAAGTCTTTTATTTTGTTTCATATGAAATATAAAAGGTCAATATAATGTTAAATGAATCATCTCATTTAAGTAAAGTTTGAAACCACTGAATTGTTGAAGGCATATAGGCGATCGCCTCTGGATCGCCTCTGGGTGCCATCTTCTGGGGACCCTGGTCCATCTGAATGAAATGAATAGAAAATAAATAAATAAGTAAATAAATGAATAAATAAATAAATACATACATAAATGAATAAATAAAATGCGGCTGGGCGCCCTTCCTCATTTTCTGCATCGAGGTATCAAATGAACAAATAAAGAAATAAAGAATGAAATATACTTTTCACCCCTGTAACTCTCTTTCTCACACTTTGTCATCTGCCCGGCTGCATGTATTTGTTAATATAAGTAAAACTGACTAAACACCTTTAAGTCGACAATATCAGGGACCAATTGTTTATTTATATTATAATAAATACAGTAAGTTATGAATATAAAAAGGGCACTAAAAGGGCTAGAGCCAGCCTTATTAGAAGTTCAGTCTGCTTATGATCTGGTTTGTTTCTATCTCCATATGACATGAGAATATAGTCCGTGCAAATACATCATTATATATTTCATTCCTGTTATTTCTTCTTAATTCTCATGCAAAGTTTCCAGCTTGAATATTCCAGAGATGTTGCCTCCCGGGTTGTGACGCTGTTACGGCTCCGGACAGGTATTGAAATGTATTTGTATTTTGTGTCAGAGTGAGTGCCCTTCATCTTTTGAGGATCTTTGTGTGACTTTGTTTTGTGTCAGAGTGAGTGTCTTTGTGTGGTGAGGATCTTTGTTTTCCTATTTAGGTCCTCGCTCTCTGATTGGCTGGAGGTGTGGGTTCGGTCTGGGCTGTGTCGGCTGTTGATTGGTCCAACAATCATCCCGGTAGTTTAAAATGCTCTGGTGCCCAGCAGTCTGACAGCAGTCCGGTGACAGATGACTGACAGCAGCATCATTCTGTCCTCGGCCTCCTAACCTTTGAGGTTAATTTATGAATTAGTGTGGATTTAGTAGCCTTAGTGCTCGAGTAGTTTAGTTGGATTAGTAGTTTAGTTGGATTGTATAATTTGAAATCGTCTTTTTTCTTTGTTTCAGAATTAGTAAAATGTTTGGTAGGGGTGAACTGCCGTTTCTCTTTTATTAACTTGTTCTCCTGTTCGTCTGCTGGATCCCAGGGAGACACACTTAGTCATTGTATTTAGTTAGTTTGATATTTTAGATTAAGGTTAGTCAGGGTGTTTAAAAGATAGATTTAGTTTGTTATTTGGGTCTTAGTTCACAATGAGTTCATTTGTCTCATTGTTTGTGTTTGTTGAATTGAGTTTGGTAATAAACCTTTTTACTTAACTCAAACATCTAGTCCTGAGATGTGGTTTTTGGACCGGGGAGAGAATATTCTTCATATTTTAATGTTGCGTCTGACCTCCCCTAGACAGAGACGGAACACACACTGATGTTGGATATTCATCAAAGATCACAGAAAGACTTCTGCAGCTTTAACAACAATATGGCGGTCCGGCGCCTCCAAGTAGGTTACGCACGCCCCCTGCGTCACGCGTCACGCCCCCTGCGTCACGCACCCACCAATCAGCTGAAGGAATACCTGCAAGGTAGTTCAAACCAAGATGGTGCACACAGGTCTACTCACATTGTGTGACTACCGGTTTTGCCAACGAGCCAAAATAAAGTCCGTCATTCATACAGTATTTCAGCTGTTCTGCTGCAGAACCGGATTGTTCTCCGACTTCATCCGGATCCCCGAACCTCCATCCAGCTCAACGGAAACCGGGTATTGAGAGGTAGGTCCGGTGTTTACCGGAGATTCGCTGAGCTGTATATTAGACGCACGATGCGTCACTTGGTTTCATCTGTGTAGTTCTCAAACTGAGTATGTTTATTATTATTATTATTATTATTATTATTATTCTGATAGTTTGCTTGTTGATCCTGAGGAGGAGTTTTCTGCTGAGAGTTTTCAGGTTGTGATTGAGCTGACTGAAGGACTCAGTGATTGTTGTCTGATCTGATGGTTTCATGTTGAGCTCTGACTGTAGAGATCTACTCTGTGATGGTGTGTTTGTTGTCTGCTGGTTGTTATTCCAGGGTTCATGCAGTGTTTCTTGCTTTAGTAGCCTGATGAGAAACAGATGCAGACATTATTAAATATGCACATAGTGGACAGGAGGAGTACAGTATGGGGGGGGAGGGGCGGGGCTCATTAAACCAGCTGTTATAAAACCTATCAACTGTTTACAAAGATTAAAGTTAGTGGTTAAACTCCAGAGTTCCCTCTCTCTCTCTGGGACGCAGGCTGCCTCTTATCATACAGTATGTATTAGTCCTTCTTTAAGTGTCCCAGTGACTCTGAGGAAGAGACATCAGACGGACCTCTGGAGAGAGTTCAGTCCAGTCTAGATTATAAAATAGACCTGAGCAGCTAGAGGTTGCTCTACAATGTGAAGGTCTGGCACAATATTAATATAATATTAATATAACAATGTTTAAACATACTGTACTACAGAAGTGTAGACGTGATAGTAAATCTTTCTCTGGGTCCTCTGTGGTTTACTTTACTGGTTCAAGGATAAACTGGTAAAGTTCCAGACGTTTAGTATTACTGTTTCAAACAAGGATGGGCAACTCCAAACTTTCTTTTAATTTGATTTTTATTGTGATAATGTTACTGATATCGATACTGAACATTACTTAAATGGGTATTTAGGAAAAGAGAAGATGTATTACAAAAGCAAATATGAGAACAATTAAATCACAATGTTTGTGCCAGAAGGTGTGAAAAATACTCAGATTAAATACGTCTCCTTATCACTCTCAGGGTGTTTTGTTGTTAAATGTTTGAAGAGTTTGTGTGTATCACAAAAGTGCTTTGCTCGTTATAGCTGTGAACGTAGCGGTGCAGTGTGTGTGTGAACAGTTTAGTTGAATAAATGCTACAACCCCTCAAGACCCAAGCCAAGTTCCCGTGTCTTGCTTGTGAAGGAGGTTAGCCATGAAGTTAGCGATAATTTAGCCTTAAGGTGGATCAGCTATCCTACAGCATGTGTTGGCTCCTGTACCAGACTCTGTACTGCGTATTTATGTCAGTACAATGAACAATACCGCGTTAACACTGATAATACCGTGATCATTTCGGTCACTATAATATGAATTATCATAGCGTTTCATCTCTAGTACCTGACGACATCATGATCTCTGTCAGACGCTGACTCTGCCAGTCAAACAGCGACAGTATAACTGAGTGAGGATCCAACCAGATGGCGTCCCAGGAAGGTAACGAGCTCCTGTATTCGGCCCGCTGCTTGTTAGCGGAGACTCAGAGTTCCTCCAGACTATAGACAAATAAAATGAAATGGCAGACTAATGACTAAACTGCCCTGTAAGATTGCTTAATTCACTCCCTCAACCTAAAGAGCTCTCACCTTCACTCCATCTCGTCTCCTCACAACGATCACTCTGGATTAAACAGTTTGATCTGAATCTCCACCTGAATGATGAGGGATTAGAGATGAGGGATTAGGGATAGAGATGAGAGATTAGAGATGAGGGATTAGAGATGAGAGATAGAGATGAGAGATGAGGGATTAGGGATAGAGATGAGAGATGAGGGATTAGAGATGAGAGATGAGGGATAGAGATGAGAGATGAGGAATTAGAGATGATGGATTAGAGATGAGGGATTAGAGATGAGGGATTAGGGATGAAGGATTAGAGATGAGGGATTAGAGATGAGGGATTAGGGATGAAGGATTAGAGAAGAGAGATTAGGAATGAGAGATTAGGGATGAAGGCCATTTCTCACTACATTTTTATTAATTTGAATAATTAAGTGATTAAATGAGAAACTAATCAGCGGTGCACGTTAACATGAATTAATCATTTAAATTTCTCCTTTGACACATAAAATATCTGTATTTTTAAAATGAATTCCAACTTTGATTTACAGCATGTTTTTAATTCTTCACCTACTGTGGTTTCATCTCCTCCTCCTCTCCCCATCTCCTCCTCCTCCTCTCCCCATCTCCTCTGTCTTTATCTTCTTTTTCATCTGATGTTCATCCTATGCTTCATCCTCCTCCTCCTCCTCCTCCTGTCCTCTATCTATGATGATGGAAAGACTCGGCTGTAAATAAATGATGGAGTGATAAAATATCTTTGTGGTCGTGTGAATGGATGGAAGATTCTCTGGCAGAGTGAGTCGAACATCCTCGGGTTTCCTGCTGATGAGCAGAAAAGTGTCTCGGAAGCCAAAACGCAGAGCGGAGCCTCAGCCGGATCAAACTCTGCAGGACTTGGCCAACTTTCAAACGCCCGTCTGCGATCGATCGAGGCGGTCTGTCGCTCTAATTGAGCGCTCCCACAGGTCGAACCCGAAACCGTGGAAACCCAAACACGTGAACCGAGACGACTCGGGCGCAAAGGAACGCCGCCGCTGGCTGGAGTCCAGTCGACGCTGAACCCTTTCCACAGCAGAAGGATCTGAACTGGCAGCGCTCAGTCCTGCAGGAGCAGCAGCAGCAGCGTGTTCCTCCTTTAATCCTCCCTTTAACTATTCAGGTTCTGTCTGCTCGTGTTCCAGAGGAGATCCCCGACTTCTCGCGTCTGAAAATCTCTTCAGAGGATCCCAGGAAACTTGTACAGCCTCCAGGAAACCAGCCTGTGTGATAAACACTTTGTTCGCTCTGCAGCAGCTCATCTTTGCCTCTCTTCATGCTGCTGCTGAGCTTCTGAATTCATTTTCAAATCCTGCTGCTCACCCCCAGGTGTTACACGGTGAAGGCCTTGAATATATTCCTGAATTACCGTCCCCCCTTATCGGAACGTGAGACCTGTACGCTCTTCTTATCGGGTGCAGGTGCTTGTCCCTGGGTGAGGCTGATTCCACAGGCGTGTTGTTGGGGGGGTATTTCCATATGTTTGGGAGTAAAGGTGGTGTGACTGCTGAGTGTCTATGAAGCCTGGTAGTGAACATGTTTCACCTACAGCTGCCTAAAGCCATCTGGATTCTAGAGCTCACCACCGACCTCTACGCTAACAGGTAGTCTGAGGTTACTGGACATAACAGCAGCACAGATGCATGAAGGGAACCCAGTGAGAAGAGATGGAGGCTGTTGTATGCTGTACAGATTGTAAAGCCCCTTGAGGCAAACTTGGGATTTGGAAGTCTCTATGGACACCTTCAGAAAACTCCTGAAAAGTCGGTCTCTCGGAGGTCGTAGTGCCTCAGTTTTAAAGCTAGACTTAAGATCCTGGTATCATAGTAAACTAAAGAACCTGATGAATCCATCGGTACCAACCAGGTCAGACTAGCTCGTCATGGAGGAGGTTAAATAACGCTCTGAACTTTGGAAAATCTGTATGTCCATGTTCAAAGGGGTCCTTGACCTCTGACCTCCAGATCAGTGAATGTAAATGGGTTCTATGGGTACCCACGAGTCTCCCCTTTACAGACATGCCCACTTTATGATCATCACCTGCAGTTTGGGGCAAGTCATAGTCAAGTCAGCACACTGACACACTGACAGCTGTTGTTGCCTGTTGGGCTGCAGTTTGCCATGTTCTGATTGGAGCATATTGTTTTATGCTAAATGCAGTACCTGTGAGGGTTTCTGGACAATATCTGTCATTGATTTGTGTTGTTAATTGATTTACAATAATAAATATAAACATATATTTACATAAAGCAGCATATTTGTCCACTCCCATGTTGATAGGAGACACATCTAAGGTAAGGTACATTTAGAACAGATTAAAAAATGTGATTAATTTGCGATGAAAAGTAGTGCACTGTAATTTGTGTATATCCCACAAAATCAATTAGTATGTAATCCATGTTATCGTGAACGCTGCGTAGGGACGAGGTCTGCCCGGAATAACTTTAGCGAGTGTCCAACAAACAGTGTGTGTGTTTGTGTTACTTTATCATCTCTAGCGTTGCCGGAGGCTTCATGCTCGCCGCCGCCGCCACACGTAGTCTGCGTAACTTCAGTGAGTGTCCAACAGACCGTGTGTGTGTATTAGTGGTGAGTGTGAGGTTGTTGGTGGCGTTCTAGCTGTGAACGTAGGTGTAGCTTAATGTCGGTTAACCTCTTAAACGGTTAATTATTAACATTCCTACTCCAGGTGCATTAGTGCAAAAACAGTGTAATATAACATGTATTCCTTTTAGCTTTATTATCACACTTATCCTTTATTTAATCTGTTGTTGATTTAAGATATTACATGGCTCATAAAGAAGTATGCCTTTTTAATTCTGCACTAAAGACTTTCTATTTATTAATAATAATAATATTAATAAAGAACTACATCATGACCAACTTTAACAGGCTTGTTGATCCCAGCAGTTTTGTTATGAACTAGTAGAGTAGTACTTCTAGGAAAATACAGAGAAAGTCCTGAGTCAGCTCCTACAAACTACATTTATTTAAAAATGCATGAATTATGATTATAAAAGCGGGGTAATTTTCATATTGCTCTCTGTGGTGAGCAGATATGCTCTCATTCTGCCGCAGCCTCGCAGCCGATAACGCCTCGCAGCTGGATGATAAGAGTTAGCAGAGATACGGCGGCTAAATACAGCTCGTCCCCTCTGCTGCACGGCGCCTGCTCTCTGGAATAATGTGTGTTTTTAATGTAAATATGCTGTATGGAAACTCACAGGGTTATACCGCTTGCATTCATTAATCTTTCCATTAGCGCGACAGTTATTAATTTTCATTTAGAGGTGCACAAAGGGGGACTTTTGTGTGAAATCGCAGCCTATTTATCAGCCCGAAGCAGGAGGGGAGATAATGTTCAGAGGCAGGAAAGGTGTGTAAAACCAGATTAAAGGAGCAGACCGCGGAGTTAAAAACAACAGAGATCGTTCTGTACTCAACGAGACGTGGATCTAAAGGGACACTGACTTTACTCATGATGTTTACTGGTCATGGTTAGTAGTATGAAAACAGTACGATGTCTTCTGAGGAAATAACCCCGATGATGTCATAGCGCTGTCATCAGAGTAATCTCATTTCGAGGTTGGAAGGCTGGCAGTATGAAGTGGGGGTTTCATAAATTGCAAGAAGAGGTGCATTGTGGGAAATGTAGGATCCAGCCTGCTCAGAGATCGACCCATACCAAAGAACATAGGTCGCCAAGTTCCATCGCAACATCAGCGCCCAGCGGCAGAGCTAAGCTTCCGCCATTTTGGACTGAAAGTGACGACCAGACATCAGTAAAACGTCCTCCTACAAAGAGCAAAAGTAAAACTAAATTATTTCTATTCTATAGTCATATTCTACATAAAACAGCCTGCCTTTAACAATAAAATATTATAAATATAATAAGTGTTTTCAGTTAAAAATGTGGGCTGTAGTTTCATCTGTTTGCTTCTAAACCGTGGGCCGGTACTAGGGACCAGAACACCGGAGATCTCTGCCTGTTCAGGGGAGAAATGATTCTCAAGTTTCATCATGAATACTTTCACAGAGAAATGTGAATATTACGCAGCGAAAAATCTACGTACTTTTTGAGGTTGATTTTTCTGAGCTTTATAAAGGCATCAATGAATCACGTCGAGAGGAACTGGTTGAGCTGCGTCTATATTTACGAAACAACAACACGGAGGCTCCGTAGTCCCAACCAAGATGGCAACCTTTACTTCTCCTTTACACCTTGATAAAGGCCGCGCAGACCGGATCCAATCCTTCCTTCTTCCCTTTCACAATAAAAGAAGCCCTAGACATATAATATTCATAAGCGAGTATTTCAGATTTTGTGTCGTTTAATCGTCACGCCCGCGGTGCGTAAAGGCTTTGAAACCGAGACACAAACATCCATGGTCTGGTGTATCGTAGTCTCCCCCCCACTGGACCGCTGCCACCGTGACCACAGCCTGTTTAGCTCTCGAGCATGGATAATAAACCTGAGAGCAGAGCATCATATCCAGGAGGAGGCGCTGTTCGCTAACAGAACACCAAGTCAGTTTAGGAACAGATGAAGTCACATTTTCTTTTCTTATTCACCCTCCATCTCAAAGCCATTGACTTCATCATGAAGCCAATTATTATTCAATTTAACTAAGCAAGGAATGTCTGTCTCTATGATCGTCCTTCACATATCTGGTCCATCCGATCCACTTTACACTCGCCGGTGTATTGCCGGAGTCGTGCATGTCAATGTCGCAGCATTAAATACGCTTCCTTTTGATAGTGATACTTCGATATAATGATGTTACAACCGAACTCTTCGTTCGGAGTCAACAAGTGATTAACGGTTCACATCTGTGTCACCTTGTTCATCCCCCCCCCCTCGATGAGTCTGAATCTCTGAACGTAGAAGAAGGACCGGAAGAGGATGAATTGAAACTACTTGATAGTGTTTTATTATTCTGCAGCCCGACCCCGCGGCACCGAGCATCACAACTTCTTAAGGTCATCACAGTTTTTTTTTCTTTTTTCTTTTCAGAAGTAAAGATCAAACATATCAGTGCTATTATCATAGGTCAATACATCAGACAGGTTGTGAACTTCAAAGGCTTCCCTCTCTCAGCTTGGCATGGACCGCGCTGCTCTGCCTCTGCCAACAGGCTGTCCGGGGACGGGAGGGAGTGATGTCAGCAGTCGCTGTCCACCGCCCGGAACTCGGCTTGCAGCCCAAAATCTGCTCAGATCGGCGCCAAGACCGCACTGTTTCCCATAACACACACACACACACACACACACACACACACACACACACCGTCTCACATATCAACGTGGTTCAGTTTAAGAGCTGGTCTGTGCTCCGGCTGCAGGAGGTGAACCGCAGCCGCCGGCTCCTTTGTTTACATCATTAGAGACACGTGATGCGCTCGGAGCGGAGCGGAGCGGCAGAACAGAAACATCTAGAGGAAAATATTAATATTCACCTTTTAGATCCAGCATGTTGTCTTTAATCTGTTCTGATGAGAGACCTGTGACGTGTCTCAATAGTATCCCATCATGCACTGCTCTGACCTATCTTCCTTCTCCTCCGTGTGCATCATATCATGTTGGTTTTAATACAGAAGTGTGCTCACAGCTGAAAACTTATTTCATTATGCGGAGTGAACTGTGTGGACTCTATTGTCCCACAGTGGACGGCAAATACAACTGGAAACTTATTTCATTATGCAGACTGAAGTCTGGAGTTTTAGGGTGACAGTAATGAACACAGTGTCTCCACAGTGCATGGCGAATACAACGGAAAAAATATCCTTTACAAAATTGAGGGCCGTCTCAAATTATTGGAAACATATTGTATTTCTCATTGTGAGGTTTATTTGTCGTGTGCTGTGTTGTTGCAGTTAAATACAATAAAGTGATTCAGATATTTAGCTTTCAGCAACTTCAGGCAACAAACTCCTAACTAACTTAACATTCAAATATTAAACCCATTCTCCTAATCATGTGTTCTCATATATATTACATATTTACTGTGCATAACTGTTTCCTAATTAAGAAGGGGGGCAACAAATACACGATTTAATGAGAGATTCCTAATTCTCTAGCTAAAGTAATAGTTAGTAGTAGATTTGTTCCTTTTTGATCAGGGGGTACGGACCCTGTTTGTTTCGTTCACCCGCGACTAGCGAACCGCTAAATGAACAACTCATTTGGTTCTGTATTTTTTAATTAATTAAAGGTGGGACTAAGAGAAAAAGTCACAAATACAAATCTGTGTGATACTTCAGCACCACGGACAGCGCCGCGGATTCATCAACACACAGCACAGTTGAGCTGCTGATGTTTCAGAGCCGACATCGGGGCCGTACATCCTAAAGACGGGTTTTCACCAAAGGTTCCCGGGACTTTTAGTCACGCTGGAAACAGAATAAACGGTTTTGTCTCACTGCTGCGTATCTTTACCGATGCACGTTGGAAAATAACTTTTTCTCTCTCTTTTCTTTTTATGAGTTGGGAAGCCGACAGCAGAGCCTCACTTTACTTTCTATGTTGTTCGAACAACGAGAAACGCTCTCGCCTCATCCTAGAATTGTGTGTGTGTGTGTGTGTGTGTGTGTGTGTGTGTGTGTGTGTGTGTGTGTGTGTGTGTGTGTGTGTGTGTGTGTGTGTGTGTGTGTGTGTGTGTGTGTGTGTGTGTGTGTGTGTGTGTGTGTGTGTGTGCAATCAGCGACGGTCATCCCTGTAAACTCCGCCCCAAAAGTTCCTGTATTTTCAGAAAGTACAACCCCCCTGAACAGGGACTTTTTACCCCCAAAAAATGTCCCCAGAACTTAATTTAGTCCCTGGTCCCTGCGGTCGAAATGCAAAGAGTTCCTAAAAAAGTTCCTAGTTCCGGGGGAAAGTTCCTACGGTGGAAACGGAGCTATAGACTCGCCTGTCCACCGACAGAAAGCGCGTCAGTGTCACGTTTTGTGTCAGCGTGTGTTTGTAGGGACAGTTGTTACATGATGTTTGTCATGTTTTGCGTAGTGATGGAAATCTAACTTCAGTTAAATACAGTACATGTATTTGTTGTATACTTACTGCTAAATCAGTACATTACACAAATGTGTGCATAGAAATATTGTACTCAAATATCAAAAATCAAGGCACTCATTGTCAAGAAAAGCCCCTCGGCTACTAATGCATGAATGAAACTCAGTATTTTAGATTTAAGATGTTCTATAATGAGGATTCCCAGACAGCCAAATTTACTTTATATTATGTAAAGTCTAGGAAAGTAATTAATAATACCAGCTGTCAATAAATGTAGTGAAGTAAAAGTACAATGTAGGAAAGTGGAAATAAAGCTCTCTACTGGACTGATGTGCAATCCTCTTAAACTTAGTCACCGTCTTCCTCTGCATCCAATTTATTTCTTCATATCTCGCCATCCTCTCCGTCCGTCCCTCCTGACCGTCTCTCTGTTATTTCGGACTCTGAGTCTGTGTGATTTGGTCGGGCCGGCCGGCCGGCAGCGCTGCGTCGGGCCTCACCTCTCTTTCCGTTTGATTAAATCATAGCTGTGGTGGCGAGACGGGTCCCGCAGAGTCAGGTGCAGAATTATTAACCTTTGCTGTCGGAAGGACGCCTCTCTCTCCGCAGGCCTGCGGTGAGACGACCGGCCAAGATGGAAGCCCTGGTTCACAGCTCACACCACTGTGTCTGTGTGCGTGTGTGTGTGCGTGTGCGTGTGTGTGATGGAGCGGAGGCGGGGCGGCGGTCAGCTCGCTGCTCAGAATGAAGTCATCCATCCCTGAAGGTGTCTGAGCCGGCGGCTCCGTGTTGCCGGTCACTCCCCGTCCTCACAGATCACAGACCGGATACACAGCGCTTCATAATTCAACAAAGAAACTATAAGCAACTCAGGAAACCATGAAACTCCACAGCTCATCACAAAAAATCACATCTATTCTGGAATTATCCGACATTTTGATCCTCCTCAATGACACCGCCGCCGGACGCCGTCCTCACAAACTCACATCACTTCCTTCTCCTGAGTGGAGAGAAGCAGCGAGACAGATAGGGATGCACCGATACTACTTTAGATTACACCGAGTACAAGTACTTACATTTGGGTACTCTCCGATACCGAGTACCGATACGAGTACTTCTCTGTGCCAAAAGACCCTATTTTAAGTCTTGTGTAGCCGAGGGTTACGCTGCTCCTTTACTTTATAAAGATAATAAATGAATAACACGGAGCCTCTGTAGTCTGCAGCCTCGTTAATAACAGCGCATCACCGCTTCACGTCTTCTGTTCCTCCCTGACATGAACTCCCCGGACACATACACTGAAACACTGAAACACTGAAACACGGCTTACTAGAGGAACTAAAGTCATTCACAACTCAACTAAATAACTTACACGTTTACAGTTAGCTGTTAGCCGCCGAGCTAACGCGCTCTGCTTGTGTGAACATAGCGGCGGAGGATGAGAGACTGCGGACAGAGCAGATTGAAATGTTGCTTTCCTCCATGTTTAACCGTTTCATCGTGTTTATGCTTGTGAACAGGAGTAATAACGTATCTTGGCTTTACACTTGCAAAGTTTTATTGCACGGGTGTAGCGTCAACTCGTCTCCACCGCGGCCTCTCTGATCAGCTGTTCACCGACTGCGCTATGTGTGTTGATGTGTGTGGAGCTCCGACAAGGCCTATAGGAAAGAGGCTGGTCACGGGCGGACGGGGTGTGACAGGAAGAGGCTGCTGCTGACCGGAGCCCGTATATAGGTAATACCTATTATGCCCTGATATCGCGATTCAGTTTTTCGTCCTGACGTTGCATATCGTCACGTTTTTATATCGCGATATTTCGTGCCACGATATTTGGTCACACCCCCTAGTATCGGTGCATCCCTACAGACAACTTCCAACTGTTTAGTGCTAAACTAAGATGGTAGACATTCTACCTGCTCCACGTCGGCATGTTAGCGTTGTCACAGCGAACATGCTGATGTTAGCTTTTAGCTCTTAGCAGCACGGTGTGTCTAAACGGAGCCTCACAGAGCTGCTGTCATGGCCGGAGACTCGTCGTGTTGTTGCTCTCTAATTCTCCTCCTCGGGGGGGGGGAACTGTCAGACTCTTATCATCACTCCTCAATCTCTGCTACACTCAACCCGATGCCTCCCTCTGGGAAGTGACAAGTACAAAGCCTCCATGCAAATTATAAATGCTAATATAATAACTATTGCTTTAATCTTTTATCACGTAACCAGGTTTCTCCTCAAAATGAGGCGGAGCTGTTGACACTTCTTACATGCAACTGATTTTAGGACTTCACATATCCGGTGTATTTTATGGAAAATGTGAATCCCTTGATATTAAATGTCCTTCTGTAATGTTCTGTAGAGGTCCAACTAATATCTGTTCCTTAAGTGTAGAGAAGTAGCAGATCACATGACCTGGTTAGGATATGTTTGAGACGAAGAACATGACCACAAATATCTAATGAAACAATTTGATTCTACCGGCAAAATCTGATTTACACAAAGGTAGATCTGTATTTTAATGAGTCTCTAAATCTCTCACACACCTTTAAGACACTTTATGAGAAAGCCTTTCTTTGTTTAATTAGATTATTTTACATCCTAATTTAAATACATTTGCTTTTATCATGTTCTACAGATGTCTGGTTTCAACTTCTGTATTTGATAAAGTTGATTAAATATTAAAATAATATATATATTTTCTTACATTTCACCGGTGTAGAGATGCACACTGGCGTTAAGGCGGCGTTCAGGCACACAAGTTCAACGCCAGGTGGGCTTTCCATGTTCATGTTTTGTTTGCTTAAATTATTTTTATTTTTTTATTATTTTTGTTGCCGTGGCGGCGTTACCAGCAGAATCACTGTTATGTGGCTTCTATTCATTTTGAAAGTGCGATAACCGGGTTGGCTCCCTCTTTGCAGCAGCTAAAACCATATGGCTCCTTCTTCTCTTCTTCTTTGGTAGTTTTGGCAGCACCTTTCCCGGTTCACTGTGCTGATCAGGATCCAGCGCCACCACATCCACGTAATGCCGCCGCTGTTACGAAGGACAGAAGTCGTACAACGCGTGTTAGAAAACAGAGTTTTCCCTGAAGACACCCAGCAGAGTTTTGTCGAGATCCTGTGTAATATTTGACGCACAAAGTTTTAAATCCTCTCATCTAGTTTACCGGTCCACACTTCTGGTTTGTTCATTTCTCCATGGAGTGAGCGGTTGGTTAATGGCTGCTCTGTGCAGAGATGCCATGAGAGAACGAGAGCTAGAGATCCTTCTGACCCTGCACATCTTCACATGCATTTTAGTTTTAGCGGACCAAACTAACATTCCCTCTCTCTCTCTCTACAGTAGAACTTTATTCATGACTCACCAGCTTCTGTCCAGCCATCTTGTTTGTTGTCGTGCCCTTCCTGTCACGCCGCTGCTTTGAAAGGAGCGTTAATCCACAGTCAGCTGTATTTACCATCATAATAAACGCTGGCAGAATGTTTGCTGACTGATTTTATTCTGTGAGAGTGAAGCTAGCGGCTCTGCCTCTAATATGGCTCAGACCTGACTCGTTGCAGAGTTGTAATTAGCCTATTAACAGTTAACAGGCAGGTTTTTTCAGCGAAGGCCACACAGTGGAAGCGTTTAGACTACAACTGCCACAGCAGACTGGAATAATCAGCCCTGGTTTACACTGATAATTGCCTGTTACACAATAAGAAGGACAGAGTGGAGGCATTGTTTGTGACACTTTGACACACAGAGCCGCGGATGAACCGACAGCCCACGCCGAAGGACGAGGCAGCCGAGATCAGGTGCCCGCAGGGATCCAGGTTCCCGGCAACCAATTAGATAATGAATGAAGCTCCAGGCTCCGGGCCTAACGAGACCCAGAGCGTGTACCGACTGCCGGCTGACGGGTTGACGGGTAATGTGGAGGGCCTGGCGATAACGAGGTCGCTTCGTGATTGTGACAATTCGATCTGCGGTTTAACCTCCTGAACTCTGCGTTTTCTCTTTTCCCTTAAATGTTCCCGTCGTAATAAACATTTAAAGTTATAACACATTCTAAATATCTGTTCTGTCTGCTCAGCTTTATGATTCATCAAATCCATGCACATACACATCTTTAATATTTATATACAGCATTGTAGATGTTGTGTTGTGAGATCATTGTGTACACTTTTCCCCAAAACTTCAGCCTGACATATCTGATATCTTTGTAAACTTTTGGATCCACAACAATTTAAAATAAAGTTGTGTGAGTTTGGACGCTGCTTGACCTTCCAGCATGGTGGTCAGCAGGGCGGAGGAGGTGAAACCAGGATTCATCCACCTTCTCTGGCTTACTGGAGGAAGAAAACAGGTTCTAAGATAAATGTGGTTTATCTTAGTTTCTTTATCTTAAAGAATAAAGTTTATTAGGGTTATACTGACAAAGTATAGATACCATTACATTATGACATTTATGGGATTCATCAAGTTGTGTTTGTAGAGATTAAGAGCATGGATTTGATTAAATAGTCATCCCCTCTCTGTCAATCTATACTATAGTATATGAATATCAAGTTGCATTATGGGACATGTAGGATCCAGTGAAGTTTGAGCCATACTAAGGGCTAAAGGTCGGGATATCTCGACCTCTGCTGCCTCCAATTTCAACTTTCTTTTCTTAAGCTGTCTCCCAAAAGTCTCCCAACTTAATGCTCATTCGTTGGAGCGTTAAGCTTTAGAGACCATCAGAGAAGATTGGCTATCTTTATATAATTCTTAATGTCATCGGTGCCACCGGGTCCGATTCCCCATGAAATCAGATGAAAGGATTTAAGCCACACAGCTTCATCAGAAACTCCTTCAGCTCAGACTCCAGCCCACCTCGGACAGACCCAGATCCGGATTCGCTGCTGCCTTCGACCCGCTGCCGGGGCGCCGACATCTCATGATGTAACGGTCGTTCCTCCTCCGGCCAGGAGCAGATCTTTACGACACAAGGAGGTGGAAACACTGCCACTTTTGTCCACAAAGGGCCGCCAAAAATCACCACAACATTAAAGTTCCTTGTAACTTTTAACTGGGTGGACACAGTTTTGTGTTGATTGCATTTCAGTGTCGTGTTTAGGAGCAAGAGAATATCAGATTATGAAGGTGACTAACTTCCAACATTTTAAATCCTTAAGATAGATCACAATTTATAATCTTATCGCTGCCCGAATCTGTCCTTCCAAAGCTGTGAGAAGCACAACACTAGAGCATATATATGGGTGTTATTTATGACACCAACACTGTCTGCATTAAAGTCAAGCTGCGTCTCCATCACTTCCGGCAGGTTCCTTTTGAAAACCAATCCAGTCAGTCAGTCAGTCTCAGCAGAGGCCAGCGAATGAATTCAATCCGTTCTCATCGTCCCCGTTACTGTCGCTGCCGTGGATCGGGGTCGTCCCGGATGTGTGTGTTTCACTGTAGCGGGAAACGGCGAGGAAGACGGATGATGATGCTGTAAGGTGAGCGTGAGAGCGAGGGGGGGGCTGGGACTCAGGTGGCGGGCTGATGCATGATGGGAGTGGCGGAAGCTCAGGTGGGAGTTAATTCAGTGTCAAATGAGACGGAGAGATGGGGGGGTGTGGGGGGTTATATAGAGTCCTGCATCAGTTCTGCAGCTGAGCCCCTCTGATGCCTCGGCACATAGATCACACTGACAGGTCACACTGAGTCTGTGCACGCCGACGATGACGGGGAGAACCACAGGAGCCAGCGATACCACACAGCACGAAATACAAAATACTGCACAGCAATAGTGTATACTGTGATTATTATAATATAGTACTATATCTAAATAACGTTACGGTCTGACAGAAGCACAAGCAGCTGTTCATGAAGCCACCGAGAGAGGGGGGGGGGGTCACGTCACGTCACGTCAGGTCAGATTCTGCATTTTATAAAACCAGCAGATAAACAATAAGCAGAAGGAACATTTCACATAATCCCTAATCCACTACTATCTTTATTTATCTGTGTGTGTGTGTGTGTGTGTGTGTGTGTGTGTGTGTGTGTGTGTGTGTGTGTGTGTGTGTGTGTGTGTGTGTGCGCTGTAGTGCTTCCATCTTTCTGAGGACCGAGTTTAGTCTTTCAGACTGAGGACATTTTTTATATATTTCTATTTTATTATATTTAAAACCTCAGAAAAAAATATTGAAGGAGAAATGTAATTTGTGATAGTGCTGAAGTACACGCAATAAATGCAGACACAACTAAAATCAAATAGCAATACAAAAAAATACAAAAAAACAATGACAGTTAAGGTCAATAAAATAAGTTTTATTGAAGCATATTCAAAGTACTGTATGTGAGGAGTCCCCACTTCTTGAAGACTTCTTCATCGGGCTGCACGATCAATCGAATAATAGTTGCAATCACGATTTTTGGCTTCTCGCAATTAAATGAACAGGATCGACTGTGATATTGACATTTAAAATGCTCCGCTCACAGAAACTTAAACTTCATAACAGCCAGCAACCAGCCGGTTATCCAGATGTTTTGGCTTCACTTTTTGGAGAGCTTTAATGCCGCTGCGTGCGCATCCTGCAGCGGCATCCTGCAGCGGCATCCTGCAGCGGCAGCCTGAAGCATCCTGCAGCGGCATCCTGCAGCCGCATCCTGCAGCCGCATCCTGCAGCGGCAGCCGGCGAAAACCTTTCCTGAATGTTGCGGCTGCAGTCCAGACTAGTAGAAGTGTAATATACACTACATACTATTTTAAGTCTTATTTTAATGCAAATATTTTTTAATTAGCAGGAACGTAGCTCAACATGAGTGAGAGCAGTGCTCTGCTGATTTAAATGTGAAAGTAATAAATTGTCCCTAAAATCGATGAATAATCGAGATCTCAATATTGATCAGAATAATCGTGATAACTGCAGCGCTACTTCTTCAAGACTTGTTATCAACGTTAAGGTCTAAATTTGGGGCTAAAGGATGTATCAGGGTCCCAATAAGTATGGAAGTTAAAATGTGTCTTAATAGGACAATATGTACAAATGACAAAATTCAATATCATAGTAGGTTTTATCCAGGTTCTTAGTTGTGACTGAAGGATTAACAGAATAATCCTTTCTGTTATTTTAATGTTTGTTTTTCTCTCCTTGTCTCCGTTAGCTTATCAAAATATATCTAATATTCATATTTTCATCAAAATAAAAATGATGCACTCAGCCTTTATCCATGTTTCTGAAGTCGTGCACATGAAAGTCGTCTGTGTAATTGCTTGTGCTGTTTTTTTATTTGTAGCTTTCCCCCCCGAGAGATCCTGAAGGCTGTTGTTGCTTTTGGACCTTTCTTTCTTTAGGACTCCGTTTTATGGAGGATCTGAAGGGTTTGTGAGGGCCCTGGAAGATAATGGTCTAATGTTCCTGAGAGTTCCTGTCGTTGCATTACGGCTCTTCAAGACTATTTCACATCGATTGGAAATATTTACAAGGTTCCTCAAGGCTCGCAGACGCTTATGAGGGTTTTGAAGTGTTTTTCAAATGTACCTGAATGTACAAAGGGTCTATGACCTCAAGGAAAGAAGTTGTTGTTCAAGTAAAGGAGTCAAAGTATCTTGTGATCTTTCTCAGTAGAGGAGGGATGGAGGCTTAAACGATCGACGGGTTGATCATGGATACTATCTGTGTCTACGTTTTCTGTCGGAGGGTGTCTGTGTTTACCCTAAGATCCTACTTTTGTTTATTTATTAGACTAAAAAAAGCTAAAAGAGCGCCGCGTGCACAAATACACAAATACATCAGCAATCTGTGACCGGTTGGAATATTTCAACATATCTCCCAAACCTATTGCAACTGCATCCAGCGGTTCGCTGGAAGACTTCTGTGTTTCTTTTAAGGGTGAGAATAAAAATGTTTTCACCTATGTACTGTGATTTTTTTATATTTCTTTACCATTTCTAAACAGATGTTTTAATGCCAGAATGCATATATCTGATTCATCTGAGTCGCTGTGGAGGTAGAAGGAAGTTACCGCTTTTATTGTGGTAGTCTGAGAAACGTGAGCTGCATGCTAATTTCTAAAAAAGGCCCAAAAATGTCTGAAATGTCCGAAAAAAGGCAGAAAAAAAGCCAAAGTATGTCTGAAATACGGCCCCAAAATGTCCAAAAAGGCAGAAATATGTCTGATAAAAAGGACGAAAAAAGGCAGAAATATGTTCAAACAGAAGTCCGAAATCTGTCCGAAAAAAGCCGATATATGTTTGAATAAAAGTCCCAAAAATATCTGAAATATTTCAGAAAAAAGGCTGAAAAATGCCAAAGTATGTCCAAAATGTGGCCCCAAAATAGGCAGAAATATGTCTGAAAAAAAAGTCTGAAATATGTCTGAAACATTTCCAAAAAAAAGGCGGAAGATGTCTGCAAAATATCCGTAAAAAAGTGCAGAAAGACGTAGCCGACGCTACAACTGTAGAGCACCCAGATACTGACATGTCTGTTCTCTGCATTGAAACGGCCCCGATGGAGCTGACCATGGATGGATAAAGAGAACGGAGCTGACTGGAGAGCTAGAGACCACCTTGGAGAAGTTACAGGAAGTAGACACGTGGGACAACGTCTGCTTTTCAAAATAAGGTGTTAACAAAGGGAACTGTATTTACAAAATACATCTATGGAAATCAGATTGATGGATTATATTCACCAGAAGTATCAAACATCATAAATTAAAAAAGAAAATACCACTAATCTGTGAGGGAAATGTCTTTATTTTTTTATTTTTGGGTTGCTGGATAATAAATGTAATCAATAATTCCTGACAATGATCCTGATATATTTGACTTCAGGACATCTTTGACTACATACATGCTGGAAATCAAACATTTTTACTGGATTCATTTAGAGATTTTTCAAAGTCAAAGTCCCTAGAAGTGTCTGATTCATCTTGTTCCCTTCATGGTCTAGAGGTAAACAAGTTAACAACAATCACAATAAATCAGAATATCGAATCGCAATACTTAAAAATCCCAATACATATCGAATCTGCACCCGAGTACGGTGATAGTATGGAATCAGGAGATAGATGCATCGTCACAGCTCTAGTTTCTTTGTTGACGGACATAAAGAATATTGTTAAAAGCAAACTTTGAACTGGGAATGTACGGAGGTGAGAAACACTAGTGGAACCAGCACCTGCTCTGACACCACCTCCACAGTCTGCTGATGATATTCTGACTGCACTCTCTTTAATCTTATATTCACTTTTCCCCGCTGCACTTCCCCTATACGCTCCCAGACAGATGCTTTTACATGTGAGGCCTGTACAGCCAGTTGAAAGTGAACTGTAGAGAGATGTATAGCAAGAAGGAGAGTGTGTGGGGCAGACAGACTGATGGTGCAGTCATGCAGTAAATGATGTTGGTTTAAGGCATCATACCGCGGTAGATTGCCACCTCCTCACACACACACGCACACAGTTAACACACAGTCGCCTCTTAATGATAATGCTCTTTAAATGGCTTTATTGATTTTAATGTAGCCTACCACACATATATTTTATGAAAGTCAATACGGTAAGAGAACCACCTCCCTAATGTAAATAGCCGGTTGGAAGTCTATTAGAATGGTTATCGATGGAGGAGTGGTAATTACCTGCCGCCGCGCCGCGCCGTGCTCTGCTCGCTCTTTATCCAGCCGTGTCTCAGCCTGACACTTTAAAGCCACAATAGAGCCGAATATCAGGAGGGAAGCTGGTGAATATGCAACGCAAATCAATGCCCACAGAGGCCGTGTGCTTTTGATCAATACGGAGAGCAGAGAGGGAGAGGTTGGACTGCGTGGAGTTAGTCTGTCTGTGTGAGCAGTCTCTCTACGTATACCTGAAGATCTAAAAAACACTCTCTTTTACACACTTCAGCTCATTTAGTCCATCTCACAGTACTACTGCTGCTATTACTACTATTACTACTATTACTACCACTACTGTTACTGCTATTACTACTACTACTACTACTACTACTGCTGCTATTACTACTACAACTACTGCTACTACTACTGCTACTACTACTACTACTACTACTATTACTACTACAACTACTGCTACTACTACTACTACTACTACTGATACTACTACTACTACTACTACTACTACTATTACTACTACAACTACTGCTGCTATTACTACTACAACTACTGCTACTACTACTACTACTACTACTGATACTACTACTACTACTACTACTACTACTATTACTACTACTACTACTACTACTACTGCTGCTACTACTACTACTACTGCTACTACTACTACTACTACTACTATTACTACTACAACTACTGCTACTACTACTACTACTACTACTACTACTACTACTATTACTACTACAACTACTGCTGCTATTACTACTACAACTACTGCTGCTACTACTACTACTACTACTACTACTACTGCTGCTACTACTACTACTACTACTACTACTGCTGCTATTACTACTACAACTACTGCTGCTACTACTACTACTACTACTACTACTACTGCTGCTACTACTACTACTACTACTACTACTGCTGCTATTACTACTACAACTACTGCTACTACTACTACTACTACTACTGATACTACTACTACTACTACTACTACTACTACTACTACTACTACTGCTGCTATTACTACTACAACTACTGCTACTACTACTACTACTACTACTGTAACTACTACTGCTTCTACTGCTGCTACTACTACTATTACTACTGGAACTACTACTACTACTGTGACTACTACCACTGGCACTGCTGCTATTACTACTCTTACCACTTCTGCTACTTGCACTTATACTACTACTGTTACTACTGCTACTGCTCATTCAACTGGTACTACTTCTACTACTGTTACATCTAGTACTGTTACCACTAATACTGCTCATACAGCTGGTACTGGAACTACTACTACTGTTACTACTGCTACCACTCATACAACTAGTACTGGTACTACTACAACTGCATCAACTGCTACTGCTCATACTACATCTGTTGCCAATCTACTGCAACCACTGTTACTATTACTACTACTACTGCTACTATCCTACTGCTTCTGTTACTACTACCATTATCACTATTTAGCATTGTAACTACTGTTGTACTGTTGCTAGTGCTTGTAGTGCTGTTGCTACTGCTGCGTTACTACTGTTGTACTGTTGCTAGTGCTTGTAGTGATTTTGCTGCGTTACTACTGTTGTACTGTTGCTAGTGCTTGTAGAGCTGCTCCTACTGCTGCTGTCAGTACACTGAAGTGAGAGTTTAGACTGCATGTCTCTGCGTGAGAAGCGTCTCCATTTGCGTGGAAAATAAGAAAAAGACTCTCATGCATTGAATTCATTTCATTTCTCAGGTTCTCTCTCTCTTCTCTCTGTCATTTCCTTTCATTCCTCTTCCTCTTCCTCGCTTCCAGCTCCACGACTGGGTGACGCCGCTTAATTGGCGACGACACTGAAACATGTCCTGTCCTGCTCTGCAGCCTCCTCTGCATAATTAAAACAAGAGCAACACTTCATCTCCACGGCAGCGGGAGGCAGATGAGAGAGAGAGGGAGAGAGAGGGCGACAGGGAGAACACAAAGAGAGAGAGGAAGAGGAGCGAGGTGAAAGTATCCTCTGTTATATCTCTTCTTAAAGCCTATTTTTGTAGACTGCCTTTCATGTGATGGCTTTTATCCTATTATTTTTACAAATATATTATTTTTACCCTCTGTCTCTCTCCGTGTATCTCCCGCTGCCGTCTTCCTTTACTTTTTAATTTACTTCCACTTTGATGTTTGAATGTATTTGATTGTTGAAGCACTTTGTCAACTGTGCGTTTGAAGTGTGTGTGAAGAAACCAAAGTCTATTATTTTATTATTAATAATGTTATTATTAAGAGAGACGGAGTAAAAGGCGGATGTATGGATACACGCTAAGCAGGTAGAAAGATCAGAGGGCTCGGCAGGAAATGGAGGGGTTGTCGTGGCAACAACAGACCTGAAGTGGACGACCTCTCCACCCGAGGATGCTCTGATCCAACTAACCAGAACACAATTACACCCTTTCCTTAAATATTTATCATGTCCTTTGCTTCACGTCAGCATTAATAAGATCAACCGCACGTCACTTATTTAAAAAGAAAATACGTCACTTTTAAAGCTGGTTATTTCCTCCGGTGAAAAACACCAGGAGTAAGTGCCAGTTGAGGTTTCATTAAAACAACATTATGACTGGTGTGTTAACTGCATGCTTAATTAAACACAGCACACATTGCCTCCCTCTATAGTTACAGACGACCGGTTGCTGACGAGCAATGTAGCTTTTAAAGGGCTGTTTTTTTATATGGAGTCTGGTGCAGTGCTCACTTCACATGAAACACACCGCGGCTACATCACCTCACCTCCAGCCAACTTCACGGAGAAAAATGAGAATCTGTTTTAACCGAATATTCTCTGGTCTGACTCTGTTAAAAACAGTAAAACACAGAATCTGTGAAAAAACTGTAAGTACAAATCTGTAACTTTCTGATATTTCAGAGCCGTGGTCGGGGCCATATATTCTATAACTTACTGATATTTCAGAGTCATGGTCGGGGCCATAGATTCTATAACTTACTGATATTTCAGAGCCGTGGTCGGGGCCATATATTCTATAACTTACTGATATTTCAGAGTCATGGTCGGGGCCATAGATTCTATAACTTACTGATATTTCAGAGCCGTGGTCGGGGCCATAGATTCTAACTTATTGATATTTCAGAGCCGTGGTCGGGGCCATATATTCTATAACTTATTAATATTTCAGAGTCATGGTCGGGGCTATAGATTCTATAACTTACTGATATTTCAGAGCCGTGGTCGGGGCCATAGATTCTATAACTTACCGATATTTCAGAGCCGTGGTCGGGGTCATAGATTCTATAACTTACTGATATTTCAGAGCCGTGGTCGGGGCCATAGATTCTAACTTATTGATATTTCAGAGCCGTGGTCGGGGCCATATATTCTATAACTTATTAATATTTCAGAGTCATGGTCGGGGCTATAGATTCTATAACTTACTGATATTTCAGAGCCGTGGTCGGGGCCATATATTCTATAACTTACTGATATTTCAGAGTCATGGTCGGGGCCATAGATTCTATAACTTACTGATATTTCAGAGCCGTGGTCGGGGCCATATATTCTATAACTTACTGATATTTCAGAGTCATGGTCGGGGCCATAGATTCTATAACTTACTGATATTTCAGAGCCGTGGTCGGGGCCATAGATTCTAACTTATTGATATTTCAGAGCCGTGGTCGGGGCCATATATTCTATAACTTATTAATATTTCAGAGTCATGGTCGGGGCTATAGATTCTATAACTTACTGATATTTCAGAGCCGTGGTCGGGGCCATAGATTCTATAACTTACCGATATTTCAGAGCCGTGGTCGGGGTCATAGATTCTATAACTTACTGATATTTCAGAGCCGTGGTCGGGGCCATAGATTCTAACTTATTGATATTTCAGAGCCGTGGTCGGGGCCATATATTCTATAACTTATTAATATTTCAGAGTCATGGTCGGGGCTATAGATTCTATAACTTACTGATATTTCAGAGCCGTGGTCGGGGCCATAGATTCTATAACTTACCGATATTTCAGAGCCGTGGTCGGGGCCATAGATTCTATAAGTTACTGATATTTCAGAGTCATGGTCGGGGCCATAGACTCTATAACTTACTGATATTTCAGAGTCGTGGTCGGGGCCATAGATTCTATCAGTTACTGATATTTCAGAGTCATGGTCGGGGCCATAGACTCTATAACTTACTGATATTTCAGAGTCATGGTCGGGGCCATAGACTCTATAACTTACTGATATTTCAGAGTTGTGGTCGGGGCCATAGATTCTATCAGTTACTGATATTTCAGAGTCATGGTCGGGGCCATAGACTCTATAACTTACTGATATTTCAGAGTCGTGGTCGGGGCCATAGATTCTATCAGTTACTGATATTTCAGAGTCATGGTCGGGGCCATAGACTCTATAACTTACTGATATTTCAGAGTTGTGGTCGGGACCATAGATTCTATAACTTACTGATATTTCAGAGCCGTGGTCGGGACCATAGATTCTATAACTTACTGATATTTCAGAGTCATGGCCGGGGCCATAGACTCTATAACTTACTGATATTTCAGAGCCGTGGTCGGGGCCATAGATTCTATTGTTAAACTTCTACTATTACTATGCTACAGTTTTACTGTCACAACGACTGTTACTACTTATACTCCTGCTGTAGTGCTCCTATCAGTAATACTACTACTACTGTACCACTACTAGTACTGCTACTATTGTCATAATCCGTCTTGTGTACCTGCCTTGTAGAGTCAAAATGAACATAATGACTATTCTTAAATACTTTCTTAATCAGCGGGTCATTTACAGATTTACAGATCACCACACAGCTTTCAGCAGCTGTAAAACATGAGCCGTTTTCATATCACAATGCATTATGTCAACTAAAAATAACCTGTGAGAAAATGAGGCGGTAAACAAAGCAAAGAGCAGCTGACAGGATTTCGATGGCAGCTCAGGTTACCGAGGTTGCACCAGTTTTTCTGTCCCTTTCCTCCGGAGCCATAATTGTTTGTTGGCCTATGATTCCTCTAATTATTTCCCTCTAATTATATATTTCCTGCTGTTGTTTCACTGTCATTAGAACTGAGGATGGTCTATTATATTTGTATTGTGAGCCTGTCCTTTTTTAATAAACAATCTGCATGCTGTAATTAGAATTAAGTATTTTCTTGTCCTGACTTTTTGAACTTTACTGTTCTTAAGAAGAAAACAAAGAAATCCTCCTGAAGGTTTTTTTTTATAGAAGACATCCATTTGATTATTGTTCATCTCACTCAGGAACACCTGCGGCTTCAGCCTGCAGGATGCTGATGTTGTAGGTGTTGACAAGGAGGTACGGTGGTGGGGGGGTGCAACACCACCGCTGCTACTGTAAACAATACTGCAAACAAGGTGTGTGGTCCAAGGCCGGATACTGAAACCCAGACTAAAAGGCTTCACCACGAACTGTCAGGAGCTGCAGGTGCAGAGGAGAAGCATTTCCATGACTGACAGTGATTTAAAGAGCTCTGAATGTTATTGATTTACAACAAGGTTGATTCTCACTATAGGAAGTAATGATTGAAACAGGAGCTGGAGGAAGGTCCCTGTTTTTTACCTGCATTTTTAACAGCGATAATTCAAAATTAATTTGAATATCAGTGGATTTGTTGGCAGCAGTGTGGTACATGTGTGTCTGTGTGAGGCTGCAGTGTTCAACATGAAATTATGTTATATAAAGTTGTACTTTTGACCAATGTCTGATGATTACTAGTCCATCATACAGTAGCTCCTTCAGTTTTATTTGTTGTATGGTTTAAAACCATAAACATGTGATGCAGGAAGTCCAGTTTACATGATAGACCTATAAGTTTTAAGCTGTTTCAGATACCAAAACATGCACTTGCACACAAACTGGTTTATGATACTATGTGACAGGATTTTACATCTATAGAAAGTTATCACAGCGACAGACTTTCATCCTCCGCGTCTACCAATTGGCAGGTAAACAGTAGAATCTACCATAAATGTTCAGGTGCATGTACTGGGTTGGCCGGTGCGTTGGTGAATGGTGGAGTATATTTTGTGATGGCATAAATGTTGTTAAGCTTTATTTGTCTCATTGAGATTAATGAGTGGGCAGCTTGTTTTGCTATTATCTTCCTGAACGTCATGCAACATGGTTGTTTAGGTAATGTGGTGTTTGTGTGTGCGTGTTGCGACCGATAGGTGTAAGGTGAAGGTTTGGTAGCTTGCTCCTACCACTGCCTATAATCACACATCACAACATAATCTGTCTGTCCGCTCATCAATTTAGTTTGTTGGCAGCAGTCTAATCGTGTGTTCACACCAAATGCAAATTTTTTGCACGGTGCGATTACATATAAAGTCCATGCACAGACGCAAAGTCATGATTGTAGCCGTCTGTGGGCACCCGGAGCTCGACGATAATACCTCATATTTAGATGGTGTTATTTTGAGTGTTGAAGGAGCAGCTGTAGTAGCTTAGCCCTCATCCATCTGAACTCCATTCAGAAAACAAGCTAGAGCTGCACAATTAATCAAATATTAAATGTGGTCAAGATTTGGGCTTCCCACAATTTAATGAACACGATGGACTGCGATACTGACGTTTAAAATGCGTGCTCCACTCATGAGGCAATTGAGATGTTTTGGCTTCACTTTAGGGGATCTGTCATGCCGCTGCGTGCGCATCCTGTGATAAACTTTCCTGATTTTTGCGTTTGCAGTCCAGACTAGCAGAAGAGTAATATACAACAGAGAGCAGACGGGCAAAATGGAAATGCACTGAATTCAAAGATGCAAAGATTAGTTAATTAGCAGGACAACGTGAAAGTGAAAGCAGTGCTCTGTTTATTTAAATATGAAAGTAAAATGAAAATATTTTGTCCTTAAAATCAATGACTAATCGTGATTATCATTTTGGCCATAATCGTTTAGCCCTAAAACAACTAACTTAAAAGTAGTTTACTTGTCATCTTGCAGACAGACCTGATGAAGCATGAGTTCAGACTTTTTACAAATCATCATGATGGAGTTATTTCGGCATCCTTTCCATCCGTTTATTGCAGATTTATTCAGCCGACGTGTGATTTGCTAGTTCCAGTGAATACAGCTTCTTTTCCTGCTGGACTACAGTAAGAAGAGATGAGATAATGACTCAGTCTGTCCTGCACCTCCTCACAGCTGGTTGTCTACAATATGTCCAAGTGTTTTTTATACATTTCCTTGGCTCTGAATAACCTCGAGCTGATCCAGTACCTGAGTCTGACAGGGTACAGATTCTATTTGTTCTCATTGGCTGCAGTAACATTGCTGCAGGTCTTTACGTCATCATTGTCACAAGACAGGAATGTGTTGTTACATCAGTGTTGCTGATGTCTCTTTTATTTCTGTCTGTTTGAGTCGATCGCATTTTGGATCGGGTCTAATTATCCTCGGATCTACTTCAGAAGGGTTTTAGATCTGTTTCGACCCGTACTCTGAGCTCCTCCCACATATTCAGGCTGTGAAAGTTAATTTGACTGCTTGTATCTGGGACTTACTCCTCTGAGTCGCTATCCAAAGAAATAAAGAGGAATTAAAACGGGACCGGGCGAGATGGGAAAGACATTGTGACTCCTGCTTCACCCTCTAGACTCCACAAATCTCTGACGTGCCTGCAGTGCACGAGGCCCGGTCGTCTTCCTGTTCTCCTCACAGGACAGGAAGCTCCCGGTTCTCCTGGTAACCCCCGGCGACCAGCGAAGCCGTGTCCTAATTTCAGTGCGGAGGAGGCGGAGGAGAGATTCCTGAGTGCTTTCTTTTTTCTTCTTTCTCTCCTCTCCTCTCCTCGTGGCCTCAGCGCTGTGTTTAATACACCGGGTTGACTTTGATAAAGCGCGTCGTGGAAACAGCCGCCTCTACAACGCCGCTCGATTCATGATCTGCCTATTCAGCAAAACTACAGGGTGGGCCTTCAGAGAGAGTGAAGAGGGAGGGATGGAGGAGAGGAAACTGAGGGGAAAAACACAAAGAGAAAGTGAGAGAATAGATTGGGAGATGGAGAGAGAGAGCCACTGGCAACACTTTCAGTCTGGTAGCTGAACAGCTGCCATATTCCACATTTCAAAGATGTGCTGAAGGAGCCGATGGAGGAGGTGTGAGTGATGCCTGCATGCTTCCCGTCCAGGCAAATGTGTTTTTTTGTCCTATTTTCTACACAAGTCTGGTTATAGTATAATATCTGTCTTATCAAAAGCCTGATATATCTTAAAAACACACCAATAAGCAGCACTATGTTCCTTCATTGCCATGAACACACACTTTAGTACTACTCCTCAGCAGTAAATCAACTTTATGGAATTACTAAATTGCTGTAGTGCTAATGCAATATGTCCCCTTTCACATTAATGCAAAAACATTCATCCAATATTTTCATAAAGCAGTCATGCTCAATGATCTAATACACTCACAGATAGTTAAGGCCTACCAAAGATATCTTGGTAAAAACGGTAAAGCTTAAAATGAAATAAGAATATTAGGGATGTCAATAATTAACTGTTTAACCGTTAACTGACATTAAGCATTTTAACAGCTTAACGCTGTCGGTTAAAACGGTTAAAAGAAATGTTAATAATTAACGCTCCCGGACGGTGAACTGGAGACAGTGAACGCAGCATCGTAGCTGCTAAGTTAACGCTCCCGGACGGTGAACTGGAGACAGTGAACGCAGCATCGGTTAACGAGGGTCGGTTATCGGTTAAGAACATTTTTTCAAAATGAGCATCCTTAAAGAATATAGTTTGTAAGAAAAGCAGGATTTTGCTAAATAATGGGATCTTTTCTCTGTAATTTTCTTCTTTAACATTTTGTACCCTCACATGTTTTTTATTAGTTTTTCTTTTTGTTCTGACATTTCATTGTTTTAGTCTCAATATCTTTTGTGCAGCGGTCTGAATGAAGCCATGTATGAGATGTGTTGTACAAATAGAGTTACCTTGTCCTGCAGCTGAGCACCAAGACGTTCTTATTGCTTCTCCTCTGTATAGTTTGTTTTTGTCCTTTTTCTGTTATTCATTCCTTCTTCCTTTGTCCTGAACACACTGGATTTTTCATTTACCATATTTCTAATTATATTCAATTTTCGCCTTTTATTATTTTCCTGCTGCAGTGACACCGTCTCCCTGCGGGGATCAATAAAGTTTCATCTAATCTGAACCTGATGAAACTGTGTCAGACTCAGCGAGGAGCTCTCGTTGCTTTATTTAGTGCAGATTTTAAATTGAGTTTGGTGCTGCGTTCCTGCTGCTTTGATATTAAGACTGATGGACTTTTACTTTCCTTTGTCTCAGATGTGACTTTCACATGTTACATGCTGAGTCTGTGTTGTGCAATGAATCTTATTTCCTCACAGATAAATAGATAGATTGTTCTGTTTTAGCTGAACTGACCAGGTTAAATGATGGATAAAAATAAATGAGGTTCCAGCACTTTAAACCAGAAGCCTGCAGAGTGGCGTATAACATTCAGGGGCACGAATCACACACAAGAATCTTTAATTTGTGGGCACAAAGTACAAGTATCATATAAAATGTTAACGTACACATAGTAGTTTGTATGTAGAAAGTGGACGTAGTCACCGTGACATCATCCATTCATTAATCTAATTTTCAATAAACCCTTCAGAATATATATGCGGGTGCATGTTTGCATGTTAATATGCATGTGTATCTGTTCATACATATTAACAGCAATAATAATGTTGCAACCATAAAAAAGTACATTAACGCAGCGTTAATGAGCTCTACAGCCCGAGAACCCAGAAATAAAATCCATAATGAGGTGAAATATGATGTAAAAAATACATTAAAAGCAGCATCAATTAACACACACTGTGAGCACATCCAAACCAACTGTGTGATGGCCCAGAATTCCTAGCGGCGGCGGCGGCAGCAGCACTCGATGATGGTGATATTAAGGAGAAGCTGTTACAGGGGGACTTCATTGCCGTCTTCCATATTTTTTGTAATAGAATGTAACTAGCATCATTATTTTTTCATCACAGCCCTCCCGCAACTGTCTTCCACATCTAGGAACATCACTTCCCTCTCAGCTCCATCCCTCGCCGTTCCTTCGTCACACTGCGAGTCAATTAAAGAGCACGAGATAAAATGTAAGGAAGGGGGGGGGGAGGCAGCGGCAGCTCGCTTGGGGCCCGGCGGTGGCTTCTGACGCTCCGCACCACTCCACTCCACTCCGGGCTGACATCTTGGATCTGGTGATGATAAAAAAAACAGAAGACAGAGAAGAGGAGAAAAAAAAAGAAAAGGAGAGCATGCTGAGGTTGGAGTTGAAGAGTCTCCTGGCAGCAGCCGGCCTCGGCGCCATTGTTCGGAGCTCGGGACGGATTAATTTTTGTGTGTGAGTGTTCGCCACGCTGGGCCTGCTGGGACGGACACGACATTCATTTGTTTTGCATCGAGACTGAAAAGTGAAATGTCTCTCAGAGCAGCACTTCTGATCACAGCTGCCACAAACACACGGCAGCTGGAGTTTCATTCGCTGCTGGTCGTCAAACGCCAAACCGCCGTGTGAATCGTGACTGCGATCGATAAAGAGGAGTATTTGTGTTTTTATCGGCCTGTTTGTCACTTGGCACCCGGCGACCACATGATGATGTGAACACTCGAGTGTTACAAAACAGAGGAAGAGGAGAAGCAGAAAAACAATGTTGGTATCAGGTTTATAGTGCTGAACCCCTTCAGCAGGGCAGCCGGTCGGACTGGTATCAGCTCATTAAATCAGTTATCAGAGGTTATCAGCCTCAGAGATGTGGGTCAGAAGGGCCTGATACACCCACTAGTAGGTTTTATCATCCATTCACATGATCAATCATTAAGAGAAGGAATAAAAGCAGACAACAGCGACCTCTAGTGACGTAGTAATTATGACAGGAGCAGAAGCGGAAGTCAGGCGCTGTAGTAAAGACGGCATGAAACTCCATCAGGGGCGGAGGATGAGCACGCATCCTGTACGTGGAGTTGTCTTTGTGTTCACAACCTTAAGTTTCACTTTTTAAACGTAGACCAGTTATTAGTCACAAAATGTAACATATAGATTTGTGTACATAGACACGAATTACATGTTTTTGGTGATCAGCACGAAATCAGTTCGTATGTTATCCACGTAACTGTTAACCAGGAAGTCGGGAGAGCGTTCAGAGTCAGAGTTGATTTATTTAATACACGATTATAACATGTAACTTCTGTATTTAACTTACCTCACTTTCCGCAGTTATTTTTACCCAAACCACCATCTTTTCCTAAACCTATCTAAGCAGTTTTTGTCATTTAACTTCCGTACCTAAGTTACGCCACTTCCAGTGTTATTTAAACCCAACCCGCGATCTTTTCTTACACCTAACTAAGTAGGTTGTCGCCTAACCAAGTCATCTATTCCTAAACCTAAGTAGTTTTATTCTGAAAAGACTGGAGCTGAAATTGCCAGTCCGTCCCGTGTTGCTGGACATTCGTAGGAAAAAGCACAAAAGATCTGTTGTTGAAAGTCGAGCTCAGTGTCACTAAAGAAAAAGGAAATGTGTGTCTATGTACACGAATCAAAGAGATTACATTTCGTGATTATTTCCTGAACTGCTGTGAGACTGTTGAATATTTAGTCTGGTTCGGTTTCACAGCGGACCAAATAAAGACAATAATTTGCTGAGGGGCGTGAACGAAGGAGCGGATTCATTTGATTCATTTCGTTCTAAGAGCTGCCGCTTTGATAGACTTCTGTGGAAGTATTTTCACTTTGACTCGGCACTGGTCTGCCGTGTACACAAATCCCTTCTCCTCCAGATTATTACTTTATAAACGTCACTATCTTTGTGGACTTTATTTATGATATTCTGTATGTTCTCTTCCGCCCAGATGTTAAGCAAACATCAGTCAGTCCTCTCCCGCTCATGTGAACCTGTCGTTTGCCTGTGTCCATCTCAACCGATGCCCGCACAGGCAGCCTGCGTTTTCATTTGCTTGGAAATGGTCCAAGTGGAGACCACATCTCATAAACGATCTCTGACCGGATGTTTTGGTCCGCATTAGAGTACGATTACCGGTTCCACAACCGCTCAAATGAACCGCACCAGAGTTCAATTAAAACGGACTTAATGTTGGCCTGTGAAAGCGCCCTCAGTGGTTTTGTTGCCTTAACCTAAAGAAGCTGTTTTAATTGTGTTCAAAACGAGAACGTCTTGTTTTTAAATTTCACTTTCACTTTTACAACATCGTAGGAGTAGCAGGTTCCCTACTGACCCACATCTATGAGGCTTTATAACGACTGATAACGTACGTTAATGAGCTGCTAACAGTTGAATCAGGTGGGCCGGGAGCGGTGAAGTAAACTTTACTTTGTCACACTGAGTTTGTTCCACTCTTTTGAAGTTGTTCTGCTTCCATCTCAATCACTTCTTTCTCATATTACCAAGCAAACTGACAAACACTGAAGGCAAGGCTGCGTCTGTTTGTCCATGAAGGTAGAAAAGCTCTATATGAATGCAGTTCATTAGATTCACTGATTCAGTCACATAACCTTCAAAACTTCTTGATCTCACAATGTTCTGCTCAGAATGATAAAATGTTTGCAAGGGGGCGAAACCAAAGTTTATTTCTGCCGTTCTGCTCCTCTTCTTCACTGGGATGTCAGCGGCTGACAACAATGTTCACATACAAAGACACAGTTCTAGTTAGGAAGCACTGAGTACCGGTGCAGACCTGATACTGAACTCAAGAAATATACAAAAGATTCTGCGGTTCTCCACCTCCCTGAGAGAAAGAAATCCTCTCTGAACGGCGTCCGTTTGGTTAGTAGTAATAAATTCACAGCAGCGGTTGTTTCTGTGTGTCGTCGTTAATCGTCACCGCTCTCCTGACCGGTGATGTTGTGATTTTACCTTCAGAAACAGGTCGAGCTCTCTGACAGGTGAATGTTCCGCCGCCGTCGTGTAATCCCGCTCAGATGAGACCGTCAGACGGCGCCCGGGCCTTTTTTCAGCTCGTTGCTCGTCGTGATTGCCTCTGAAAGATCAATCAGTGCCTCGCCTCGCCGCTCTGCTTTCTCCTCGCCGACACCGATCACATAAATAAACTCAAATTACTGGACGCGCTCTCCATTTTCTGGCACGTCTTCTGCCCTGCCGCGGAATGCCGGAAAAAGATGGTCAGTTTTTCATAATCGCTCTATTTGACCGAGCTCACACCATTTTCCCCGACACAAAAGGCCCGTGATTGCACTTCGCCGAACACCGCCGTCCATTTCCAAGACAAATACTCATGTTTTCTTCATATTTCTGAGGTAATGGAGAGGCAACACAAAGCATTAGCTGCAGCTCACAGTCTGTATACCAACATATTAAAGCCCCAGCCTTTTCTTTTTACCCCTTTCACATATCCACTTTGTCCCAAACCACTCAGATATTACACATATCAGAAAGCCATTTCAAACATTTAGCCGCTGTAGACTGTTGTGCTTTGAGCCATTAGTTCAGTCGGCAGTCCTGAAAGTGGAAAATAAAGCTTTCAAACCGGGGAAGTCAACACCTGTACACAGACAGTACAAACACGCCGGCTTTTCTTATCGTCTGAAATGAAACCCCTTAAAACTACCATGTGCTTCAAATATTTAGTTCTCTCAATTTAGGAATTTGTACCTTCTAGGTACAGATATTTTATTAATAATGTGTGCCCTCAAATGATTTGCTGGCAGAAAAGGTGATTTAAAGGCCGAAACCTGAAGTATAATTCATGGATTTAATTCAAGGATGAAAATGAAGCAACATTAAATGGAAGAGATCCATCGTGTGAGCGTGAGGGGGGAAGATACATGAAATCAAAATGTAAAGAAAGTCCAGTTGAGGAAGTCAGTGGAACATTATCTTGATTTGGAAATAAGAAATCATCAGTCTACTAAACTCAGATCAAGTCCACGGTGTCAAGTCCATTTCAAGCTTCAACTCCTCTACATATTGTCTTCCTACAGAAGTCCTACTGTACGTACCGAGGCTCTGAAGCTCAGCATCAGCGTACCTGAGGAGCTATAAGCAGCTTAATTATGGCTGAGGAGGAGGAGGAGGAGGAGGAGGAGGAGGAAGGGTTGTTACCTACGACATCTGGTTGAATCGTCATTCAACCTTGACAAACTGCACGTCGTTTAAAGCATAAAGGCTCATGATTCCATCTGTGTAAAGCACGTTAAGATCCTGCAAACTGCACACAACAGAGCAAAATACAAATACCAAGGAAAACCCGTTTACCAAATGTGACACTAAATCTAATTCTGACTTTAGATGGTAAAGTTCCAAAAAGTTATCATTCAGAAGAGACCAGGATCTCTAATCTCTCGTCAGTAATCAGCCCGTCTCCTAAAAAAATTACGTTCCCATTAAGGATGCTAATTTTTTTTTAAATTCTTAACCGATAACCGACCCTCGTTAACCCATTATTAACCGTTAACCGTCAAGATCGTTTTTAAGTACGGAAGTTACGTGACAAATAAATCAACGTTGACTTCTGGTTTCACACGGGACATGAACGCCGGTCTCCTGGTGAACGTCTGCTGTTTTTGGTGTTTCCCGGTCTTTATATTTCCTAGTTCACGATTATGTGGAGTAATAGATTTCGTGGGATGTATATATATATATATATATATATATATATATATATATATATATATATATACGTATTACAGTGCATTACTTTGTTGTAAGTATAGCTACGAACAATGTATGAGAGCATCCTGCACAGATATATTTCACCCCGCTGTTCGTGTCCCGTGTGAAACCAAAAGTCAACGTCGACTCATTTTAATTTCACCTCCATAACTTAAATAATGTAATAAACAAACCGTGATTTACTAAACCTAAGCAATCAGTTTTGTTGTAATCTGAGAGAAAATCCCTCGAAACGTAACTAAGAATTAAGTTTAGTTTTATGGGAACATCATATTGTAGGAGACAGGTGATCTCTTCATAAGATTTTATTTTTTAGACCTGCTCTATATTATATATATTTGATTTTATTCGTCTTATATTTTGGCTGTTCATACGTCTAATTTTAAATAAGGTTTTTTGAATGAACACATTTTGAATGACACTACGAACACATTGTGATGTTCTATTATAACCAGCTTCTTTAGTCTTCCCATTTAGATAGTTATTATTATTTTAACATTAACATTAATGGTTTGCTCTCACACGGATGACATCGTGAGTTAATCATTGTTTAAATGTCAATATTTTAAACGTCTCTATACTTTTTATTTTACTCTAATCTTTGTGCATTACACATCTGATCTAAGTTATTAATGTATTTATTTCCGTCTCCACAATACAATAAGTATGGTTATTTTTATTTAATGACAAATATCTGTACGCTACAAAGTGAGCTAAATAATAAATCTGCAGTGATCACAGACGTATGAATTATTTCTCTACTCTTTCCCCTGTATTTCTCTGTTTTCATCTTCATGTGTTGTGTTTTTATACTGCGTATGTACATTAGTCATTGTTTTAAGGTTGTATTTATTGATGTATCTTTTATTTTCTTCATGAAAAATATATAAGAAAAAAAGCAAAAGCAAATTCAGCCTTTATGTGATGAAAACGGGCCTTTACTTTCCTGTGAAGTCTCATTTTAAAGGTTCATTTTAGAATCTTCCCTCCTTTAGTCATGAAAACACCAACAATAATAGAATAAGATGTTATTCTAAACTAAACATTGAAACGTTAAACGCCGTTATGATGTTGTTCAGTGTGTCTTCATCACTAATAGACTCCGTCGGCCTCTTCGTCTTCATCTGCCTCAGTTACTCCGTCTGACTTCTCACTCTCCTCTTTAACCTACATAAGAAAATTAAAATCCTATAATTATCTTCAATTAACAGAAAGAGGGACATGCAGTGATTAAGGAAATCAAGTTCAGGGACTATTTTCATTATCTGAGTCCCCCCTCCTCCTCCTCCTCCACCTCCCCCTTTCTTTAACGTTCACCTTTAAGCTCGCTGCTCTCATTTTAATGAACTTTTTTCCTCTTTTGTTTCTGAGCTGCTCGGAGAGAAGACGTCCGTCGGCATGCCGGCGTCAGGCCGTAAAGGTAAACAGCGTTTAGGACACGATGGACGGACCGTAGATGAGTTGCTCCGGCTAGTGTAGACTCGTTGTCTCGACTCACTGAGACTAAACTATTGGGAATTAAGTTTTTTTGTCATTGTCATTGTTTACACTCAGAGCTCCTTGAATGAGGTTCTGTTGAGCCGACCTGTTCTCACTCCTGACTCGCCAAATACTGCCGTTTGGTCGGCGCCCCCACGGCGTTATCTAACGGTCGGAGCAGTGACGTAGTATTAATAGAGGAGGGGTCAGTCAAACACAAGACTTTGAACCAGTTTGGTTACTCACTGTTCCTTTAACTAAGTCCTGATGTTAAAATCAGCGTTTCAGTGTTTTGGTTGAAAACTTTCTTCAGTTATTGAAAGCTATCATTTGCAGACAGTTTGTCATCCTGCAGCACTCTGTCTTTACCGTGTCAAAGGGACGCGGAGCAGGATCTTAATTTCAGAGCGGAGGAAGCGAGCAGTTGTTGTTTTTCTGCATAAACTGACAACAGCGTCGCTGCGGCTTTCCTTTTTTTGTGTGTTTGACTTGATGCGCAGCAGAAACTAAAGAGGAAGGAACTGCTGTCAATAATCTGACTGATAGTAAAGTGTGAGGAAGCTGCGAGCCGTTATTTGTCTGTCAGCCAAGACATTCACAGTCAGAATCAGTTTTCTGCCAAGTACGTGCACATACAAAGGATTAATCTGGAAGACATGCTCACCGCGGAATAATACACCAGCAGAAAACAACAGCTGGCAAGCAATCCTGCATCTGTCTGCATAAACCTGAGCGTTCTACAATACAGGATATTTAGGAAATGGACATTTTCACCTCAACATGCTTTTCTTTTCCTTTTTCCCCCGAGGACTTCTGTAGAAATTAGAGTTTACATGAAGCAAAACAACGGACGACCTTCAAATATAGTAGAAACACAAATGGATAAACTGACTCTAACTATACATATCCTCTGGTTATGTTTAAACATGTGCTTTAATGCTGCACTTCACGGTCAACACATTCTCACTCCCAACCCGTCAAATACCGCCGCTCGGCATCCACCGCTGCACCGGCCCGGTCGCAGAGCTGTTTGTGAAATAGTCACAACATTTTATGTAATGATTCGTGTCCATAAACACAAATTGCATTTTTTTATTATGATGGTCAGCAGGAAATCAATTCATATGTAATCCATGTAATTGTGAAGCGGGAAGTATAGAGAGCGGCGAACACCAGACTTTCACCAGGAGACCAAATGTTCATGTCCCGTCTGAAACCAGAAGTCAAAGTGGATTTATTTGCCGTAACTTCCGTAGTTAAGTTACAGCACTTCTGTCGTTATTTTACTTTTGGATGGACGGGGGCGGCGTGTCAATATACGCTCCTTACATGCATAGTGTCCTTTCAAAATAAACTTTTCATAGGAAGTTAGGTTTAGGCAACACAAACACTCAGTTAGGACTAGGAAACAGTCGTGGTTGACGTTAACTTCACTGGGCTGACGATACCGACGAGTCACGTGACTAACTTTTAGTTTTACACGGGACCTGAGCAGCGGTCTCCTGGTTGGAAGTCTTGTTTGCTCCTCTCGCTCCTCTGACGGTACGTGTCCACAGGCTCCGTGCTTTCCACGCTCCCCATTCATTGTCTATGCAAGCAGCCGCGCAATGCATTCCGGTAGCGTGGCATTTCACGGGCGCAAATCACGGGCGTCCGACGCGACTCGCCGCCTCTCGAAACTCCCGATAATCTTTTAAACTAAACGTTGTTGAGCCAAAATAAAGACAGATTCATCAACATGGATTATTTCTCTCCTCAAATGTTTTCAGAAACACATCTCAGTGAACTATTTACGTGAAATAAGAGAAGAAAGTTTCCAAACGAGCCTCCATACTGGTTCCGGTTTGAAAGCTGGGAGCAGCAGCCAACGGCGGGAAAGCGTTCGTCCAATCAGGAGCTGAGTGCCTTGTTTCTAGGGACAGCCCACCAAGCATCCAATGTTGGGAAGCGTCGCGTCCCCTCGCGATAAAAAACGCCCCTGTGGACACGTACCATGAGCCACTCAGCTTTGAATTAATTATAAATATTTCTTTTAACCGTTTTAACCGATAGCATTAATCGGTTAAAATGCTTAATGTCGTTTAACGGTTAAACAGCTAATTATGAACATTCCTACTATTAATACTACGTCACTGCTCCGACGGTCGAATAACGGGGGGTTTACATCGGAGTTAGTTGAAAGCCCGGTTTGTCACATACTGTCGCTAAAGGGTGCCTCCGTGCGTCAGTTTCCGATGCCGAGGGACGCTGACCAGACGGGGGTATTTGATGAGTTGGGAGTGAGAACGGGTCGTCATGGCGCTGGAGAATAATCTTAATGAGACTTCCTGGTTAAGTTATGAAGGGATGGATGGAGAAAAGAGGGAGAGATCTAATCAGGTATCATGACTACGTTACCCATCACATGTTTAGCCTAGCTTAGCATAAAGACTGGAAGCAGGGGGAAACTGCTAGCCTAGCTCCATCAGGAGGGGAAAATAACAGCTGAACAGCAGCTCTGATACATTCAAGTGTGTGTTTGGTGTGTGTGTGTGTGTGTGTGCGTGCGTGCGTGCGTGCATGCGTGCGTGTGCGTGTGCGTGTGCGTGTGCGTGTGTGTGTGTGTGGGGCAGGGGTTGGACCGCCCAGGGCAGCGCCTGCAGAGCTGCAGTGGAAGGAAGACAGAATCAGTCTCTACTGATCATACACAAATACAATATACACACCACACACTCACTCTATGTTTCATGTTCTCTGTCCAGTACACACACACACACACACACACACACACACACACACACACACACACACACACCACATACTCACTATGAACACAAACACACACCCTCCGGTCTCCGGCTTCACTTGGCTGCTCCGTGTTGCTCGTGTCCAAACTAATACATACAAATATGAACATGTCGTCGGCGTCCAGTGAAAAAGTTTTCAGACAAACTGCAGGATCTAATTAAGACTCCTTTATGGTGGTAAAATATTCTCCTTCTTCTTCTTCTTCTGCAAGTTAAACTCTTTAACATCCTGTCGGCGTTTTCACCAAGTCTGCCCTCCACACCAGCCCGTCTCCTAAAAATGATGTTTCCATACAAGTAAGGGGATTACGTTAGTCACAAACACGCTTGTAATGACACGGAGAGACCGTTATTGAGAGTTCCGTGGTATAATAACGAGTATAAAGAGCTAGAAAGTCCACTACGGACGGGTGGACGGGTCAAACAACCACAGGACTTTACCCCAGTAGACCGCAGTTTGTGTCCCGTGTGAAACTAAAAGTAAACGTTCACTTATTTATTTATTTTTTAATACTTTATTTTTTCGAGGTTGTTTTCGTATATTTAATTTACTTTTCATAATTACAATGGTTAATAAACCAATTTGTAAGTAGTTGAGCTTAGAAACAAACTCAATAAGTACACTAGAGAAAACAACAGCAGCATTCACAATTTAAATAAATTCAAAAAAGCAATAGAATAAATTAAATAAACAAATAATAAAAAAGGGGGGGTGCAGAGATATGTATATCATATAGTTTACATGTGTACACACATGCGTCCTTCACATGTCAGGTCACCTCCAGGTATATGTATATATATATATGTATATGTATATGTGCATGCGTACTAACGTAGCTATATGTTTCCTTCTGTTAGAATCCATCTCTTCTCAAAAACATCCTCCATATTCCTCATTTTGTGAGTAACAGTCATTTTTATCATAATGGTTTCTTTTACTAAACCTAACCAGGTAGTTACAACGAGTTAAACCGCGTGTTTCAAACTGTTTCAAACTGTTTCAAACTGTGACCATAATCAGGGAGATAATTGAAAACGTTTGGTTGAATGGGAACGTAATTTTATAGGAGACGGGGATGTCCACACTGATTCACCAAAGTAGGAGAGGAATTGTTATATTTCCTCTTCTTCCTCTTCTTTAAACCGGCAAACAACACATTTAATATCATCTAATGCACACCTTGTGAACAGGTGCACGGGGAGGTAGTGAACTCTCTGAACTATCAGCACTAAGTTTACTGACTTCAGCCCGGTGGGTAACCTCCGGGTCTGAGAAGTGAAGTCAACACTGAAGAGCCTTAAACCTGCGTCCTGTCCAGCAGCCAGCAGGGGGCGACTCCTCTGGTTCTATAGACGTCTCTCTTCTCTCAGTACAGCAGGATGCTCATCTATTGACTTATGGTCCCATTTAGAATCAGAACCAAGCAGGAGTTTCAATGAGAGAGAAAACAAGCCAGCGAACAACAGAACGTCAGCGCAGCGCCTCCGTCTGGTGAAGGAGTGAAGCGGCGTTAATCCAGGTCGTGTTAGCAGCCGGCTCAGTAACGGATCCCAGACGTCTCCCAGGTCCTCCGGGGGATCCGGGGTGTTCCCGGTCCAGATGGGATGACTAATCCCTCCAGTGTGTTCTGGGTCTGTTCTGAGTCTCCTCCCAGTTAGAGAGTCCAGGAAAACCTCCACAGGGAGACGTTGTGATCAGATGGCCAGAACCTGGAATCAACAACGGATTCCACTTCCATCATCCCATCTTTTAGAGCCGTTAAACACCGTTAAACACCTTTAAACACCGTTAAACACCTTTAAACTCCTTTAAACACCGTTAAACGTCGTTAAACACCGATAAACGCCTTTAAACTCCTTTAAACACCGTTAAACGTCGTTAAACACCGATAAACGCCTTTAAACTCCTTTAAACACCGTTAAACGTCGTTAAACACCTTTAAACACCGTTAAACTCCTTTAAACTCCGTTAAACACCTTTAAACTCCTTTAAACACCGTTAAATGTCGTTAAACACCGATAAACGCCTTTAAACACCGTTAAACACCTTTAAACTCCTTTAAACACCGTTAAACGTCGTTAAACACCTTTAAACACCGTTAAACTCCTTTAAACTCCTTTAAACACCGTTAAACGTCGTTAAACACCGATAAACGCCTTTAAACTCCTTTAAACACCGTTAAACACCGATAAACGCCTTTAAACTCCTTTAAACACCGTTAAACACCGTTAAACTCCTTTAAACACCGTTAAACACCGTTAAACTCCTTTAAACACCGTTAAACTCCGTTAAACGTCGTTAAACACCTTTAAACTCCTTTAAACACCGTTAAACGTCGTTAAACACCGATAAACGCCTTTAAACTCCTTTAAACACCGTTAAACACCTTTAAACACCGTTAAACACCTTTAAACTCCTTTAAACACCGTTAAACACCTTTAAACTCCTTTAAACACCGTTAAACACCTTTAAACTCCTTTAAACACCGTTAAACACCGTTAAACTCCTTTAAACACCGTTAAACGTCGTTAAACACCTTTAAACTCCTTTAAACACCGTTAAACGTCGTTAAACACCGATAAACGCCTTTAAACTCCTTTAAACACCGTTAAACACCTTTAAACTCCTTTAAACACCGTTAAACGTCGTTAAACACCTTTAAACTCCTTTAAACACCGTTAAACGTCGTTAAACACCTTTAAACTCCTTTAAACACCGTTAAACGTCGTTAAACACCTTTAAACACCGTTAAACTCCTTTAAACTCCTTTAAACACCTTTAAACTCCTTTAAACACCGTTAAACGTCGTTAAACACCTTTAAACACCGTTAAACTCCTTTAAACTCCTTTAAACACCTTTAAACTCCTTTAAACACCGTTAAACGTCGTTAAACACCGATAAACGCCTTTAAACTCCTTTAAACACCGTTAAACACCTTTAAACTCCTTTAAACACCGTTAAACACCGTTAAACGTCGTTAAACACCGATAAACGCCTTTAAACACCGTTAAACACCGATAAACACCGATAAACACCGTTAAACACCTTTAAACTCCTTTAAACACCGTTAAACACCGTTAAACTCCTTTAAACACCGTTAAACACCGTTAAACGTCGTTAAACACCGATAAACGCCTTTAAACACCGTTAAACGCCGTTAAACACCGTTAAACGTCGTTAAACACCGATAAACGCCTTTAAACACCGTTAAACACCGATAAACACCGTTAAACACCGATAAACGCCTTTAAACGCCTTTAAACAACGTCAACGTTTCATCTTGTGTCTCTTTGTGGTCATCTTGTGTCTCTTTGTGGTTGTTTTGTGTCTCTTTGTGTTCATTTTGTGTCTCTTTGTAGTGATTTTGCTCCTTTTTGTGGTTATTCTATGTCTATTTCAGGTTTCTTTGTGTCTCTCTGTAGTTGTTTTATGTAACATAACAGACGTTCCATTTATTTCTGAGTATATTAAGGGTTTCTTGTCCATGTTGGCTGAAAAGAGGCTAAAAGTTCATTTCTGACCTTTTAAAGCAGCAGTAAAATAATCATCAGTTCAGGTTATTTTTATATTTCTGTGTTGTTTTATTGTTTGATTGTTTTATTTGACTGTGTTGTTGTGCTTTGTGTAAACTTGGACTGTGTGTGTGTGTGTGTGTGTGTGTGTGTGTGTGTTTAGACGTCATGCAGCTGTGACAGTTTGACTTCAGTGTTTAATCTGTTTAATCCTCCGCTCCGCTCTCTGTCCTCGCAGCGTTCTCATCTTATCTTCCTGCTTCATGATGTTTGTTTGGAGACCTCCAGGTTTTCTGTGTTTCTGATGAACAGTGAACACATGTGAGCCGCCGTGTGGACTCCACTCCAACAAATCCTCTTTACTGCTGCTATCAGGAAGGTAAATCTGATCCAGTCATCTTCCTTTAGTAAAGAGGGGTGGGGGGGGTGTTTGGTTTTATTCATGCAGGTTTGTTTTCCATCTAACTGACGAAAAAAAAGAAAAAATGAAAATCTCTGGCAAAATGGCCAAAGCTGATAAATCCAGATAATCTCTTCAGTCCACAGATCTTCAGCAGCAGTCTGCTGCACACTGTAAAATATATCGCTCTAATATTTAAACAGTTATTCTTTTATCAAAATGAGAAATTAGCTTTGTGTATAAAATCACGTCTCACATAATAAACAACAAAACACTTTAATCTGAGTGTCACATGTGAATAATAAATAACCTTTTTTATGTGTTTTACATAATGTGATTATGTGATATTTTAAATGTGGAGTGTAACCCCCCCCCCCTGTGGGATTTAAATCAGCGAAGTGCAGCGACGATATGTAAAAATAAGAATAACATGAATGTAAAAGCCTGAGGGTTTTACTCTGTGTATAACTAGGACGGACTGCATATTTATATATTAATAACATTACTAATTCATCTGTTGTTCATTCAGACTTTTACATATATTAGTTTATCTGTCCAGTCCAGTTTCTTGATAGCTATATCCAGTATAAATATATATATATATATATATATCAGTATAGCGCCGTTTAAAGTAATAAAAAAAAAAGAACTGTCTTAATGTCAGTAATCAACTGGGGAAGTTTCATGGGGATATTTATTAGTTAACATGTTTACACTATTAACCTGTCGTTATCTTACAAAATGCAATTAATTCACAATCTTTATCTTTATAGTCCGTTTTCTCAAAATGATTTATTTCTCGGACTCTGAGCCAGAAATCTCCACTTCACTTCACTTACATCCACCAAACCTTCCAGTTTCACTCCTCTCTATCTTCTGAAGGTTTTTACAGAGGAGGGGGTTCATATATCCTTCACAGCCTGATTTATACAACATTTTATTACTAAAAACATGATGAAAATTGATTTTTTTGATGGTTGTTGACAGTATTTTCTGATTTATAGAGTGAGAGATATCCAAACTTCACTCAGTAAAAACCTTTGACTTTAATACGTCACCAAAATTAAACAAGAACTTTGAATCTAATCCAATATTTACATTTCTGATCTGAAAATGTATTATTATTTATATTTAATAAGATAATGCCTAATTTGCATATTTAAACGTAGAGTTTCAGAAAACTTGTAATACAATAAATAATTGTGTTGATCTCAGCAGTCAGCTGGGGAAGTTTCACCTTAAAATCACCGCAAACATCCCATTACCTGTTAAGACAGCATCCTAAGTCAGTACAGGTAACCATAGCAACAGTGCTGATGCTTCTGGCTCCATTAGGAGTTAACTGTTCAAACTAACCTCTGACTCCGGGTTAAACCGACCACAAACACACCGATACTCATCGGAGGAGCACTGAAACAGCTTCTCTGTGTTCTTTTGGTAATGTTCTAGTCTAATGGCAGTGGTTCCCAACCTGGGGTTTGTGACTCCCTTAAGGGGTCGCAAGACGCATCTGAAGGGCCGTGAGATGATAAACAGGAAAACACAACAGACCAAACATATTTCTGCTGCACAAATTCATATTTATTTTATCAGACTTTCTTCTTCTTTTCGAGGCTTTTCTTGAAGGAGAAATCACTCTTTAATTGAAACGATCACAGCCCCAAAAAAACATCAATCTGTGATGGATTGAATACACGATGCTTTATTTAAAAGCAAAGAACAACGTTGGTTTTATATAGTGCAGTTTTATTTCCAGGCCTGATTTCCACACAGGAGTTTTGCCCAAAATCTATCCGATTCTAAGTTGTTTTCCATGTTTTAATCTGTGTGAACTGTTCCCCACAGGAGCTAAACTTCATTACAGTGAGCAGGCAGTGTAAACACAACCCTATACTGCAGGTTTAACACTCAACAATAAATACTGGTAAAGATGGAGCTAGTGTATTTACAGTGAACTCACTGACTCTCAACTGCTTCTTATAGAAATGGAAATATGCTTCTGCAGTTCTTATCATACGGAACATCAGTGCTTCTCCTTCGGTTGTATCTTTTGTAGTCGTGTTGTGTAAAGCTAACATGCGACGGGGCATAATTACTGATTCCAGTATGTTAATAAAGGAGCGAGTGCTGATTTAGCTAAGAGGCTCAGTGTGTACCGTTTAAAGCCCAGTTTCCCTCGTCTGAATATTCATCAGAGTGGCACTCAGCTGAAGATGAAACGGCCTCATTGTTCATCAGCGGCGGCGGCGTGCCGGCTCGTTCGTGTTATGCACATATTAATGATGAGGACAATTCACTTCGAGTGATTCCTAATCTGTTGACAAGAAGTCTCTGCAGGCCCTTCAGTCAGTTTGATGCAGACGATGACGATGTTTTATCTGTAAATCCCCCCGAGAGGAGAGATGGATGAACGCTGCAAAAAAAATCTACAAGTCATTTACTCACATTACAGACTCCTGGAAATCATTTGCCTTGATCAAGATGAAACGTCAGCCAATGGGACGGGAGTATTGAGCTGTTTATGACACAAATCAACTTGTTTTGAGACTCATCTGAGTATTAATAATGTGCTGATCTGAGATTGTGAATCCTCATTAGGCGCGGCGCTCCGTTGTGTGTTGACTCGCGGTTTGAGACTCAGTTACCTCCACGCCGTCTCTCTGGTCCTCTCAGGCTGGTGGAACAGCTCGAGATCTTTAAAGGTGTGATGTGTGATGTCTGGCCACCTGGAGGGCAGCATTTCACCTCTACTACTGGGCCCATATCATCTCAATCTACAGTCATCAAAATAATCCCTGCTAACCCGGATTATAATCTTCACGTTAGGCGTCGATTTATAGTTTACGTCAGCCATCTGTGTGTTTCCTGTGACACTAACCGGGGCTGTACGCTCCGTGTACCATTTGTTAGTTTGTTTGGTGGCTTGGGTCGGTTGTGGCACAGACGAAGGAACAACTCGTGTTTTTGTTTCGCTGTGAAGGGAGCGTGCAGCGGCTCCGGGGGACGGAGCTTCAGTTGGCGTTTGTGGCGACTCAGATTCAGACTGCTAAACCCCAGTGTTGGGAGTCACAGCGGGCTGGCGCTGGATCTATCCCTCGTATCGGCAACAACATAAAGTTTGCTGATCCAGCAGGAGGTCAGACCCTCGGAGCTTTGCTCAGCGGGTTTGCGCTGGATGAATTTGAGCTAACTGATAACAGAAGGTCAGTTCGTCTCCCGCAGCGTTGCATGCTTTATGGTACGTGTCCACATTATGGCGAGGGATCGCTTCCCTTCTCAGAGGTACGAGTGCTATTACGAGAGCGGACGGGCCAGGGCCAGCAGGTTAGCATGCTCATTTCAGTAGATATTTCTGCAACGCAATACATGCATTTGGCATAACGTCAACACTGTGACCTTCAACACTGTGACCTTCACATTCTGTTGATAATGTTAGTTCTTTTTTTATATTTTAAACTTAAATTCTGGCCACGTTGGACCTTTTTAAGCACTGAGATCGACCACCACCTGTCCTTCACTCAACATGCGATAAAAAGGCCCAACAGCTCCTGTTTCTGCTGAGGAGGCTGAAAGGTTTTAAAGTTGGACAGGACATTTTAACAGCAATGTAACAGTCACTCATCGAATCAGTCCTCACATTCAATATTGCATCCCGGCACAACTTCCTCACAGAGAAAAAAACAACTTACAAGAATCATCAAGCGTGCAATCAAAATCACTCAGCCCGGCTCTCAGACCTTTACAGTCCTGCAGTAAAAAGAAAGGTAGACTTCATCACTAAGGACCCTTCACACCTCCTTTCAGCTACTCCCATCAGGCAGCAGCAGCAGAGCACCTCTGGACTAAAAGAGAACTTACAAAAACTCCTCCGTTCCCACTAGAATACCATTTTAAACAAGGCCAAATAGGCCATCTCTACTTTTTAAAGCAGCTTTGCACACCTGCTCTTATTTACTTATGGAATGTGATAATAACGCGTTAACGCAAGTTATTAGTTAACAGTTAACACAAAAAAGAAAGGCAAAATAAGTCAGCGTCTCCTGGGTGAGTCCTGTGTTTGTTTGACCCGTCCATCGCCCCCGACTACCACTCCATATGGACTTTATTGCTCTTTATACTACGTCACCTAACTTCCTCTTTATTACTATGGCAACTACACGTCAACATCGTCTTCTTGTATCGGTGATTAACCATGTGAACAGATGATAACGGCCTTCTGAACCTACGGGTAGGTGTAACAGGCCCCTCCTAACCCATCTCTATGAGGTTGATAACCACTGATAGAACCCATTCAACTAGCTCATTCATTCAAAGCGGGTGCTCACGATCCCCCCCCTCTGACTAATTACACTGTGGCACCGTATCATGATTCCCACCGCCTGAGCAGTAACGTGTCAACGAAGGTGGTGAAGAAGTCTGCAAGCGAGCGAACATGAACGTAAACAATGAAGGATTTAAAATCAGCTTTGCAAATGATTTATGAAGAAAGCATTTGTTATAGCCAAAGGACACACACACACATCGTGTTTTGGCGAGTAACGCCGATGATAAACAGAACTTTTGTTTGCTGACGGGAAAACCCATTTCCTGTAATGTGACTTTATTGCAGCAAAACATGTTCCAGGTTGATAAATAATAAGTAAGTTGATGAGTAATTGCAGCTCCAGCTCGACCTAAACTACAAACTTCGATGGTGCATGTGTCTGTTTTTGTATAATTAGTCGGTTAGAGTAAAAGACTGCATGAAAATCCTGAAATATTTTGTAAAAACAAGATAAAAAATAGCCAATTAGATGAGATTATTCTTCAATCAGATATAATTTGTGTTGAATTCCTGTGTGCAGAATTTCATCAATTTTTGTTTCACAAATTAGCCTGATTTATGATATTGTTCTCATGTGATTTTATTTCCATGTGTGATGTGACATGTGAGATGAAATAAGTGTTTTTTTCTCTCTGGTGGCAGGAGAAATTTTCATTTCTATTCTGTAATTTATAAAAATGTTTTTTTCCCCTGAAAAGTAATGAGAATAATTCAAACCCCACCTTATTGGTAGACTGATGAAATGAGTCAGAGTTGCTTGTTAGAACCAATTTGTTTTTCTTTTGCACCCACAGACGTAAATGAAACACACTGGGGTGACTTACTGACCTTATTTCACACGTTCATCCAATCCAGAAAAAGAAAAAGAGGAAAACAGCCTTCTTTCTGTCAACAAGTTATAAAACCTGGAGATGAGGCTGTGTTTAGATCCCAGATATCACACAGCACGGTTTTAGATAAACATTCATATTAAACATATTCATAATGTATGCGTGTGTTTTATTATTCTAACACGTTGGATTCATTTGTTTTGACTCCTCTCTAACTGCAGGCTGCAGCTCCGTGGTGTCAGAACGGAGGCTAAAGTGCAAACTGTGATCCAGATCCCACCGTTTCCACAACTATTTTTATCGCTCGCTAATTAGCGAGACTTTTAATTTGTGCTTCGTCCTCCAGACGGACCACAGGGGGTTTAACACTCCACAACCTGACGCTCCCTCTCGCACCTCCACCATCATGTTGCCGGTGACAACTAACGAACGATGGGGAAAGTATCTTTATATTGTTTAATATTAACTTAATATTAACTTAACTGAATGTTTGAATGCCTGGTGTTTCCAAATGAAGTTTGCCATTTGATTCCAAATATCACATTTTTAGGACTTTTTTATAACATTTTTATGGCCCACTATCACGTTTTATGACATTTTTTACGATATGCTATACTATGACTTTTTATATGACATGCCTTGAGCACATAAAGACCTGGGTGACCTGTAATTTTCGGATGTTAAACGCATACAAAACTGAAGTTAATACACGTAGATGGCATTGCCCCGGCCTCCAGCACCACCATCTATATAACAGAGATATCTTTGATCAGGATACGTCCGTTAACTCCCACATGAAACAAACTTCGAGGATCACCTTCTTTCATCTACGTAACAATGGAAAAATCAGGCACTTCCTATCTCAAAACAATCCTTACACTCCACCAGAATATTTTAATAATATTTTTATTTAAGAAAAACATTAGTATTCACAGATATTTAACACAGAGCATTTTCACTTTCCCACTGCCTAGACAAAAAAACATATAATAACATATCTACACAGAGAACGATGGTTCAAAATTAAGTAATACGTTTAAAAAAAAAATTATAAATAATAAAACTAAATTATAATAATGTAAATAACAAAAAAGAAATGAATAAATAAAATAAAATAAATAAAAATATATCCAGCAAACACATTAAAATAAAACATACATACAGATTAATGAATTCAACATTTTGCATAGGAAAAGATAAACACATTTTGGGATGTTCAAGTTAAATTACAGTGCCTGCCTAAATTTGGAGAAGAGACTAACTATAAATAAATAAGATATTAAAGGGTCCCATGTTGTATGGATTTTTTGGGTTGACCCTCTAACGTAATATTTTATCTTTTCTATCTTAAGGAAGAGCATCAGGTCATTCATCAGAGCGAAAGCTTTCGGTGGTTGTGTTCGATTTCCTCTCCAACAAAATCCTTCTAGAGATCCTTCAACAAGAACACTGCAAAACAATCAGAGCAATAGTCATAATCACAGCATATTAAAAGAAATGTGTGACGACCCCTCCACTCCACTTGGTGTCCTGTGTCTCTTTGCTGGTTCTCCTTTGTTTTGCAGGAGAGAGGGTCGTCAGGCTGATGAGCCACACCTGGCCTTGGTGTGGTTGGGATAAAAGCTCTCTACCTTTCAACAGATGTGGCTCTCTTCCTTGGCTGGCACACCTGTTTTGGTTTTGTTTGCAGCAGACATTTTCACACACCCACACATGCCTACATCACTGATTACTGACTTTCCACGTTTATTTAGTTATTTATTGTTAGTTTGTTAAATAAATGCCTGTTACTATTTTTAAACTCATCTGGTCTCCCATTTTTGTTGCAACCTTTGAGCCGGGTTGTAACAAATGCATGTTACTAACTTGACATCCGGGTAATTGTCCCCTGAGTTTTAGTTCTTTCTGTTTGTTGCCGTGTTTCTGCTTGATGTCCACAGCTACTATTTTCATTATTATCATTATTGTTATTATTAGTCATATTTCTATTATTTTTAAGGTTCTTATTGTAATCCTTAATGCTGTGCATCTCTCTGTCTCCCCGTCTCTTCTCTCCCTCTCATAGTTCTGCTTCAAGTTTTCATCTCGTGAAAGGTCAGTTTTTTATTTCTACATACTATACTGTGACTTTTTTTTTTTTCTTTTCGACATGCTATACTATGACTTTTTTTTTACATACTATACAATTCCGTTTTTTTTTCGACATAGTATACTACGACTTTCTTTTCTACTTACTACATTATGACTTGATTCAACATACTATACAACGTCTTTTTTGTGTGATTGACTGTAATACTCTGCCCCCTCTAGGACCTCTACGCCTCCAGGACCCTAAGAATTGAAGGGAAGGACTGTGGCCGACCCCTCACAACGTGGACACATACTTTTTGCACATCCTGTACAAAACTATCGCTATAAAAAATTTTATTTTACATATTGCAGACATTTTGTAAATATTTGTTAGGAAATTATTATAGAACATTTTTCATATTTGTATTTTCATTTTTCTATTTCATATTTATGTTCTTGAGTTTTGCAGTACTTTGCTTGTATTTTCATCTCTTCTTAATATGATTATTGTAGTGTTTTAACCAAAATTCATGGCAAATTACTTGTGATTTAATAGTTGACTTGACAATAAACCGTATTCCTTTTCTGATTCTGATTTGTTTTGTTCTATTCATACTATGCTATGACTTTTTTTTCAGCATACTATACTATGACTTTTTTTCAACATCTTATACTATGACTTTTTTCGATAAAATATATGGAACATTTTAAAAACACGTCATAGCATGGTAAGTCGAGAAAAAAAATCATTAGCATGTCAAAAAAAAAGTCATAGTATAGCATGTCGAGAAAAAAAGTCATAGTTTAGCATGTCGAGAAAAAAAGTCATAGTTTAGTATGTCGGTATGTTTTTTAATTCATACTATAGAATGTCGAAAAAAATAAAAACTCATAGTATAGTATGTCAATAAAAGTCATGGTATAGTATGTTGAAAAGAATTTAAAAAATCATAGTATAGCCTATCGAAAAAAAAGTCATAGTATAGCATGTCGAAAAAAAGTCATAGTATAGTATGTCGAAAGAAATAAAAAAACGTCATAGTATAGTATGTCGAAACAAATTAAAAAACGTCATAGTATAGTATGTCGAAAGAAATAAAAAAACGTCATAGTATAGTATGTCGAAACAAATTAAAAAACGTCATAGTATAGTATGTCGAAACAAATTAAAAAAAAAAATTGTACAGTATGTCGAAATAAAAAAAAACATCTTAGTATAGTTTGTCGAAAAAAAGTCGTACTATAGTATGTCGAAACAAATTTTAAAAAAAGTCAAAGTATAGTATGTCGAAAAAAAAAAAAAAAATGTTAGTTTAGTAAGTCAAAAAATAAAAAAACGTCTTTGTATAGCATGTCGAAAAAAAAGTCGTAAAAAAAGTCATAGTATAGTATGTCGAAAAAAAGTTGAAAAAAATTCATAGTATAGTATATCGAAACAAATTTTAAAAAAAATTCATAGTACAGTATGTCAAAATTAAAAAAAAACATCTTAGTATAGTATGTCGAAACAAATCTAAAAATGTCATAGTATAGCATGATGAAAAAAAAGTCATAGTATATTATGTCGAAACAAATTAAAAAAAACATCTTAGTATAGTGTGTCGAAAAATTAAAAAAACGTCATAGTGTAGTATGTCAAAAAAATCTAAAAATGTCATAGTATAGTATGTCAATAAAAAAGTCGTAATACAGCAGGTCGAAAAAAAGTCATAGTATTGTATGTCGAAACAAATTTTTAAAAAAGTCAAAGTATATTATGTCGAAAAATAAAAAAAAACATCTTAGTATAGTATGTCGAAAATTTAAAAAGCGTCTCAGTATAGCATGTCGCAAAAAAGGTTCGAAAAAAAAGTCATAGTATAGCATGTCGAAAAATAAGTCCAAAAAATAAGTTATTATTAGTGTCGAAAAAAAAGTATAGTATGTCGAAAAAAAAGTTATAGTATAGTTTGTCTAAAAAAAAAAAAAAAGTTACAGTATAGTAAGTCGAAAAAAAGTCATAGTATAGTATGTCGAAAAAAAAGTCGTAGCATAGCATGTCGAAAAAAAAGTCATAGTATAGTATGTCGAAAAAAAAGTTATAGTATAGTTTGTCTAAAAAAAAAAAAAGTCATAGTATAGCATGTCGAAAAAAAAGTCATAGTATAGCATGTCGAAAAAAAAGTCGAAAAATAGTCACAGTATAGTATGTCGAAAAAAAAGTCGTAGCATAGCATGTCGAAAAAAAGTCATAGTATAGCATGTCGAAAAAAAAGTCTGAAAAAAAGATATAGTATAGCATGTCGAAAAAAAAGTTGAAAAAAAGTCATAGTATAGTTTGTCGAAAAAAAATTAAAAAAAGTCATAGTATAGCATGTCGAAAAAAAAGTTATAATATAGTTTGTCGAAAAAAAATAAAAAAAAGTAATAGTATAGTATGTTGAAAGAAATAGGTAATATAGTATATCGAAAAAAAATTGAAAAAGTCATAGTATAGTTTGATGAAAAAAATTCACAGTATAGTATGTTAAAAAAGAAATTCATAGTATAGTTTGTCGTTTTAATGATAAAAGGTTTCCAAAATATCTTCACTTTACAAAAATATGGCTGTTTCCAGTAGTGGTCAGATTTAATGAACACTTTTAGATATGTGTTTTTTAGATCTAGCACTTTCAGCTGTAATTAATCATGTCTCAAATGGTTGTCTATGTTGTTTTTTTATTTGCTGTACTTTGTATTTGTATTTTGTTGTGTACTTTGAATGCAATATCTATATTGTTCGTTGTCTGTATGAGTTGATTTGATTTGGGGATTAATAAAGCTTTTATTCTAATTTAATCTAATCTTTCCAAAAAATGTCCTCATACCTAAAAATGTCAAATCCTTCCACTTTCTAAAAAAACATCCTCACTAAAAATGAACCCCCTCCTCAGGTCTCAACACACACACACACACACACACACACACACACCTAACTTACTTTGTGTACTTTGCAGGTTTTCTTTTTCTTTCAGTGAGATGAGTCGGAGGCTTCAGCAGAATTCCTCACAGAGAATCCATCCGGTGACTGTTGGCCGAGGAAAGACGAGAAATTAGTTTTCTGCTCTCGGCTGATATGAAACAATATGAGCTGTACTGTTTGCAGTGTGTGTGCATGTGTGTGCGTGTGTGTGTGTGTGTGTGTGTGTGTGTGTGTGTGTGTGTGTGTCGCCCTCCCTCTCGAGCTCCTCAGAATAGATTTCAACGCTCCAGAAATCTGTAAAGTTTCAGTCTAACTCTGAACTATGACTGTAAATACTCTAAAGTACAGTTTAAAAACACTTACATAAGGACTAAAATCACTGAGTTTTCAGTGAGGTTTGGTGCAGATGTTATGTCATATTATTACTCCCAAAATAATAAACAGAATATAGTTACACTGAGCTTAACAACCAACTAACTTAATTACGGACTATGTTGCATTTTTAAACTTAGTCGGCAATCAGTTATAAGGTAGGAGATAATAGTTTTTATTTGTATTAGCTCACCAGCCACACTGGCCCTGAATTAGTCACCACATCATTAAGATTACAGCACCTTCCAGTTTATTAGGACATTTAAATACATTTAGTTTACTTGTATCGTCATATTTTCAACAAATATTTTTGTGTTCAAGCGCTTTGAGGCATGAGAAATTATTTTGTTTTTTAAAACATTGTCATGCTCCGGAGGAGAAACTTGTTCACAGCAAAATAAATAAATAATGATTAATTATTACTAAAACATTCAAACACATAACTGGAGAACATTTTTTTTTTTAAATATCAGTGTATGTTAGAACTGGTGAACTGGGAGCTGTTGGAAAATTTGGGTCAAGTGGACTCTTTTCATAAACATAGAAAAACAAGAGCGCACCTGAAGGCATCATTAAATCCAGGCCGACAGCAGTGAAAGAGACTTACAGTACGCGAAGGGAACAAATTAGTCATCAGAGGAGGCAAATTAATAATTTAAGGAACATAGTAAGTATTGTGATGTTACGAACTACAAATCAGGGATTTTTACTGAGTGGACTTTATGTCCCTGAGTAGATCCTGAATAGATCCTGAATAGATCCTGAGTAGATCCTGAATAGATCATGAGTAGATCATGAGTAGATCCTGAATAGATCCTGAATAGATCCTGAGTAGATCCTGAATAGATCCTGAATAGATCATGAGTAGATCCTGAATAGATCCTGAGTAGATCATGAGTAGATCCTGAATAGATCCTGAGTAGATCCTGAGTAGATCCTGAATAGATCCTGAGTAGATCCTGAGTAGATCCTGAATAGATCATGAGTAGATCCTGAATAGATCCTGAGTAGATCATGAGTAGATCCTGAATAGATCCTGAGTAGATCCTGAGTAGATCCTGAATAGATCCTGAGTAGATCCTGAATAGATCCTGAGTAGATCCTGAGTAGATCCTGAGTAGATCCTGAATAGATCCTGAGTAGAACCTGAGTAGATCCTGAATAGATCCTGAGTAGATCCTGAATAGATCCTGAGTAGATCCTGAGTAGATCCTGAGTAGATCCTGAGTAGATCCTGAATAGATCCTGAGTAGAACCTGAGTAGACCCTGAGTAGATCCTGAATAGATCATGAGTAGATCATGAGTAGATCCTGAATAGATCATGAGTAGATCATGAGTAGATCCTGAATAGATCATGAGTAGATCCTGAGTAGATCCTGAGTAGATCCTGAGTAGATCCTGAATAGATCATGAGTAGATCCTGAATAGATCATGAGTAGATCATGAGTAGATCCTGAATAGATCATGAGTAGATCATGAGTAGATCCTGAGTAGATCATGAGTAGATCATGAGTAGATCCTGAGTAGATCCTGAGTAGATCATGAGTAGATCCTGAGTAGATCCTGAGTAGAACCTGAGTAGACCCTGAGTAGATCCTGAATAGATCATGAGTAGATCCTGAATAGCTCATGAGTAGATCCTGAGTAGATCCTGAGTAGATCCTGAGTAGATCATGAGTAGATCCTGAGTAGATCATGAGTAGATCCTGAGTAGATCCTGAGTAGATCCTGAGTAGATAACATTGTTTGCTGTAACATGGAACCGTCTAATGTGGTCTAATGTGTCACAGCTTGTTCCTTCTATCAACACTGAGAACGTTGACAATGTGTGCACCTGTTTTTAATCTCACTTATTGTTTCTTTTAAATATTTTCACAATGAATAATTTAACCTTGCATAACATGTTGTGCTCTTTACAGTACACGTGCATGCTGCATGCTGCTGTGTGTGTGTGTGTGGTTTTTACCTGAGGCCTGACAACAGCAGAGCTCTGAAACTCTGCAGCTGTTGTTATAATGTTACACTTTGTGTTAACACTTTCCTTCACATGTGACTGGAGCCTCCTGCTGCTGCTGGAGCTGCCCAACAATTAACATTTATTTTTTTAATTATGAATGATATAAACTAACCTCATCTGATCTTATCTGTTGTCTGCTGGATCAATATGTTGTTGTAGTTTAGTACGTCTGACCATCAGGCCGTGATCACAGCGTGTTTTTGCTGCCTTTTTGTTGCCCGATCAGACAGAACGTTTTTTGCAGTTTGCTGCGTCTTTTTTTTTTTTTTCTTAATTGTTGCACCACCGAATGAGTGCTAACGTTAGCTTAGCACAAACCATGAACTCGATGCTACCTAATAGTTAATGGTACAGTTTAAATTAATGAAAACAACTTCCTTGAAATCTCAAGTGCCGCACTAATTAGCCTCCTGCTGTTTTCTGTTCAGATCATGGTATCTACGGTCGGTAAAGTCATAAAGCTCCGAGTATCCAGCAAAAGTCACCGCAATGATAAAATAACGCTAATGACGTCGGGAGCTTTCCACTCCGAGTTGATCTTTTTCAACTCGAGGTGCTCAGGGCGCTCCTGCAAAAACGCAAGACGCATAGAACGTAAAAAACGTGAGGCGCTCAGCAACGCAAAAGCAGCACACAAAACGCTTCACTGTCATTGAAAACAATTACCAAACACACTCCGTCTGATCGGGGCCGAAGGGGCCGATCACACCGAGACGCGTCGCTACAGATGCGGCCACTTCAAAAACGCCCGCTGGGCAAAACGGCACCTGTAGAGGGGGACTGCGTCCGCAACCAGGCGATCAAATGTGATTAACGGGAAAGACAGTAGCCTACATGAAACTATCACATACAGCTCTCTCACAGTCCAACAGCTGATTAGTGAGCTACATCAAAACAGGAAGGAGGTGGTGAGGTATTAAAGACAGCCTCTTGCTTGATTTGATTGGCTGCCCTGGCTGAGTGTGACGTGTAACGAGCGGTGCGACTCCGTGCCTGGTGCTGAAAAGTTGAGAATATTTTAACTTTTATGCACATCTAAGAGAGACGAGCGCATGTTATGATCTGAGCATATTGTTTTATACTAAATGCAGTACCTGTGAGGGTTTCTGGACAATATCTGTCATTGTTTTGTGTTGTTAATTGATTTACAATAATAAATATATACATATATTTACATAAAGCAGCATATTAGTCCACTCCCATGTTGATAAGAGGATTAAATACTTGACTAATCTCCCTTTAAGGTTCATTTTGAACAGATACAAAATGTGTGATTAGTTTGCGATTAATTACGATTAACTGTGGAGAATCATGAGATTAATTGCAGATAAATATGACTTTCTATGTAACACATTGATCTTCAAAGTAACTAAAGCTGTGTGATAGATGTAGTGGAGTAGAAGTAAAGCACTGAGTACTTGAGTAAATGTCCGTCCTACCACTGATGTGCTGACATACCAACATGTCCTCCGGTGCCGGTGAGTCCGGCCTCCGTATTTGTCAGGATGTCTGAACATTTGACACACGAGGAGCTCGTTGTCCTGAGCCGTCGGAACAGGAAGTTTTACCTGCCGGCTCTCATCGCCTCGCCGCCGCTCCGAACAACTGCAGCAGCATATTAGCGTGTCGGCTTTCGCCTGCTATGCAAAAACAGAAAGGAAAAAAACAAAACAGAAAGCCTTTAATAAGGTCTGCTGGCGGAGGAGAGAGCCGAGGCAATAACAGAGAACACATTCAGACAGATTGCCAACATGAGGAGCAAAGTGACTGTGGAGTCTGAGGGGAGTAATATTACAGCCATTTGGCTAATAGCCACCACGCTCGTTACGGAGGCTTCACACAGTCGGAGAACAAACAGTCTGGTGGAGCGGAAGGGGGGGGGGTGGGACAGCAGTTTAGCCAGGTGAGGCTGGTGTTTAGCCAGGTGAGGCTGGTGTTTAGCCAGGTGAGGCTGGTGTCAGTATGAAACTGATCAGTTTCTCCTCCTGGATCTGTGGCAGGAAATGACTCACCTGCAGGCCCACAGGTAGGTCCATTCAGAGGAGTCGGCCTCCGGCGTTAGAGCCCCCCTCCATCCAGTGTTACTTCCTGTTTTTTGGAACAGAGAATGGGGGTGTGGTCAATAGACGTAATTCATCACCATGGCAACCAGGTTACATCGTTTTTCAACCCAGTTTAGATGAATTTACTGTTTATAAAGTCATAATAGTCACAATAAAGTCATAATATTACGAGAATAATGTCACCTTCTTTTATTAACTTTGATCACAACATACGTGTTCAACTGTACTTTGACTGTTGTTTTCTGTAGCACCTCCTCAGTCTGATCATCAGCATCTGTTGGAGAGAAACTGTGCATGAGTCACGTGCACAAAGCCATTAGCTGTACACACAAACAAACACACACACACACACACACACACACATGATCACACTCACTAAATGAAACACACTCCACACAAAACCACTTCTCCATTCTGGTCCAATTAGCAGCTCTCAGTAAACTTCAATCAACCAGTCACAATCCATTATGGAGATGGTGGACACACACACACACACACACACACACACACACACACACACACACACACTCACACACACACTCAGAGCTGAGGAGCAGCTGATGTCGATTCTTGTTACTCACGTAGCCGACTCGTTACTCTGCTGTCCTTCGTCTTCCTCCGCAGCAGGAAGTAGTTCCTCCTCCTGCAGCTGTTTAACAGCCAGCTGATGGGATGTAAACACACAGAGATGATCGTCAAACTGATACAGAAGCTTTTCAGCTAAATCTTTTATTGAGTTTTTGAACTGTTTCTTGTATCCGCTGCTTCCACAAGACCAGAAACAGAACAGTGTCGTTACGATCTGACCGACAAATAATGAGGACATTGATCACTATGTTCTACTCTCGACCCGTTCTTACTGTCATTCTAACAGGTGTGGACCTGTGTAGCGGGCTGTGGTGTGTTACCTGTGTATTACCTGTTCAGGGATGAGTTAAGACCTTTCCTCTTGTGCCACCATCAGGGTGAAATGTCTCTATAAACAGATATCTGCATATGAATGCACAATATGATTTTGGTATCTGAAGTATTCTGGTTTCCGTTTGTAGAGTATTAGACGCCTTTTACACCTGGCATTAAAATGTGTTTCTGGTGATCAGATTGCAATCGAATAGTTCTTGACCACATGCTAGTCCGGGTGTAAATGCACCTAAAATGCACAGAGGACGGGTTGTGATCCACCTCCGGAGGTGGTCAGAGACGCATTGTGACCACACTGAACACGAGAGGAAATGCAATTGTGTTTTCAATCCACATACAACAACTACAGGGGCAGAGAGATCAGCGCCACGTCTGTGTCTCACAACAGTGAGGCTCATTGATGTGGTTTTAAAGGAGCTCTATGGCTCAGAGGAGGAAGAGATATCAGGCTGTGATACGTGTTAGTAGAAACATTCACTGTTGGATTTGTTGACAATAAAAAATCTATAGAATATCACCAGAAACAAATAAAAGAAGTAACGCAATATGATAAATATTGAGCGGATTAAATGGAATTAAATCCAGTTGGGTCAAATCTCTACAGCAGAATGGAAGAAAAAAAAACAGCCACACGAGAAGAAACTTTCCAAACATTCTTCATCCCAGCAGAGAGGAAACTTGTCGCCACAGAGAGAGTCGGCTCGTTGGGCGGATGTGAGAGAATAATGACTAATTATGAGCAGAATGAATAAGGGCATGCAGCGGCGCTATAACTCAGTCTGATATTTAGAGGCAGTCGTATTGAAAGCGGTGACGTTTTTGATTGGTAAGCGTAATATTTACTGAGTAATATTTACTGAGCAGTGCCTCGGCAGCCAGCTCTGCTTATTAGAGCAGATTTCCAGGCTCGGCGGGTGGCGGGCGGCAGTGGCGACGGGCGGCGGTTTGGCAGCCGAGGCGCTCAGATGTGGATGTGAAGATAAATTCTGCCGCCGCCCTCGGCTGTCACAGGGAATACGAATATTTCACTACAGGAGAAAATGGCACAGATTGCAGATTCTCCTGAGTATACAAGCTATGTGTGTGTGCGTGTGTGTGTGTGTGTGTGTGTGTGTGTGTGTGTGTGTGTGGATTCTCATCACACCGCACTGCTGAAGAAATGCCGGCACTCAAACACAAATCAATGCGCTGCACATGTATTTTCTGTTTGTGGTTTTGTTTTCTTCTTCTTCTCTTGTTTTCTCTCCGTGTTGTGTTTTCTTTGGTTCCTGCATGTTCTCTTTACCTAAACTCCACCACAACAACCTCCTGCTCTAAACCGCGGCGGTGGTGGCGGCGGTTAGCGGCGGCGGCTGGCTTCACCTCCCAAAGAAAGAAGAAAGAGAAGGCGGAGATGAAACGGGCCGGGATGCAGTTGCTGAGGTTTGAATTGTAAATGTGTTCCCTCCTGAACCAGCGGAGCTTTCAGTGTTTCTGGTTGTGCACGTGGCTGCAGAGCTGGAGGCTTTCGCTGTTTACTCAGCTTCTCTGGAGATTTGGCAGATTTATATACCCAACGAGAGCTACAGAAAACTCAACATGTTCTTTGTTAGAAAGTCATGATTTTAATTGTTTTCACATCAGCTTTAAGAAATGTCATCTAGAACTTTATTTCTTATTCAAACACTGTGTTTGGCGCCTTTGATTTATGATTAATACATTTGTTGATTAGCAAGTTAAAATTTAGGGAACGACGACTTTCATTGAGGTTCACTATTAGAGAAGAAATCTGTCCGTTTGGATTATTCTTTAGAGAAAAAATAAGTAAAAGGAAATCCCAAAAAGATTATGTACATTTCACATTGCTCGTCCTGAGAGCATCTCTTAAATGAGATCCAGATCTCAATGTGACGGATTAAATGAAGTATAAAGTAGCCTGTACATTCAGCACAAATCAATCTTCCTTTTAAGTATTTGTGTTAAATGTGGTGAAGCTGATCAGCTGTTTAGTTTAGTTTAACTTTGAACGCAGCGGGACGTCGAACAATCAGAACAATGAAACGCCCACGACAGCACAGCCTCAAGCTCTCTCTACTGGGAAACAATGGCTGATCTTGTACTGAGAGCCACTTGGACACCAGACAGACGAGGCGGCAGTAGACACGGTCAAGATGCTGTTCTCTACTCTCTCTCCTCATCCTGTAGAAACTTTTTGAGTCGTGCAGTAGATGAAGAGAAGTCGCTGTCTGCTTCCACCGACTGTCTCTAATCTGCTCTACTTCTGCAGTTGCACTCGTCTCAACGCCAAACCGACACAAACGTGAGTTTGATGCTACAGAATCTCATCGTCTCTGCTTCGGTGTCTCCTGCAGCTCTCACTGCATGATCGTCGGTGGATATCCAACACGTTTGATGAAAATTATGATTATGTGAGTCTGACAACTGGATCTACGTCACGTCGCTCTGGTCAGCAACAGGTTGACTCTAGCTACGAGCGCCGACTGGGATGGATCTTCTGTCTGCAGCAGAGGTTTTGCAGGTAGATTTCCACGGTGAACTGAAAAGAAAGTTGCGGCCGTCTCTAAAGTTGACGTAATAACTGATGTTAGGACCTGAAAAGCATTCACCAGGAATGTGGTTAGTTAAAGGTACAGACGTAGGCAAAGTTGTTGGTACCCTTCCGTTAAAGAGAGAAAAACCCACAATGGTCACTGAAATAACTTGAAACTGACAAAAGTAATAATAAATAAAAATTCACTGAAAATGAACTAATGAAAATCAGATATTGTTTTTGAATTGTGGTTCAACAGAATCATTTAAAAAAACAAACTAATGAAACTGGCTAGGACAAAAATGATGGTAGCCCTAGAAAAGATGTAAAATAATGTGACCATAGGGACATGTTAAACTAAGGTGTGTCCTGTAAATAGCATCACAGGTATCTTCAAACTTGTAATCAGTCAGTCTGCCTATTTAAAGGGTGAAAAGTAGTCACTGTGCTGTTTGGTATCATGGTGTGTACCACACTGAACATGGACCACAGAAAGCTAAGGAGAGAGTTGTCTCAGGAGATCAGAAAGAACATTATAGACCTTCATGTTAAAGGTAAAGGCTATAAGACCATCTCCAAGCAGCTTGATGTTCCTGTGACTACAGCTGCACATATTATTCAGAAGTTTAAGGTCCATGGGACTGTAGCCAACCTCCCTGGACGTGGCCGCAAGAGGAACATTGATGACATATTGAAGAGACGGATAATACGAATGGTAACCAAAGAGCCCAGAACAACTTCCAAAGAGATTAGAGGTGAACTCCAAGGTCAAGGTACATCAGTGTCAGATCGCACCATCCGTCACTGTTTGAGCCAAAGTGGACTTAATGGAAGACGACCAAGGAGGACACCAAATCATAAAAAAGCGAGACTGGAATTTTCCAAAATGCATATTGACAAGCCACAAAGCTTCTGGGAGAATGTCCTTTGGACAGATGAGACAAAACTGGAGCTTTTTGGCAAGTCACATCAGCTCTATGTTCACAGACGAAGAGATGAAGCATCCAAAGAAAAGAACACTGTACCTAATGTGAAACATGGAGGAGGCTCGGTTATGTTATGGGGCTGCTTTGTTGCATCTGGCACAGGGTGTCTTGAATCTGTGCAGGGTGCAATGAAATCTCAAGACTATCAAGGCATTCTGGAGTGAAATGTGCTGCCCAGTGTCAGAAAGCTTGGTCTCCGTCGCAGGTCATGGGTCCTCCAACAGGATAATGACCCAAAACACATCTAAAAACACCCAAGAATGACTAAGAACAAAACATTGGACTGTTCTGAAGTGGCCTTCTATGAGCCCGGATCTAAATCCTATTGAACATCTGTGGAAGGAGCTGAAACATGCAATCTGGAGAAGGCACCCTTCAAACCTGAGACAGCTGGAGCAGTTTGCTCACGAGGAGTGGGCCAACATACCTGTCGACAGGTGCAGAAGTCTCATTGAGAGTTACAGAAATCACTTGTTTGCAGTGATTGCTTCAAAAGGTTGTGCGACAAAATATTAAGTTAATGTTACCATCATTTTTGTCTAGGCCAGTTTCATTAGTTTGTTTTTTTAAATGATTCTGCTGAACCATAATTCAAAAACAATATCTGATTTTCATTAGTTCATTTTCAGTGAATTTTTATTTATTATTACTTTTGTCAGTTTCAAGTTATTTCAGTGACCATTGTGGGTTTTTCTTTCTTTAACGGAAGAGTACCAACAATTTTGCCTACGTCTGTATGTATAAAGCCTTGGAAGAAGAGCTCCACGATTGAGAAGAGAAGAAGAATACTTTTAAATGTTTCTATCCAGTGAATCAGAGATCAGAAGAGAAACATGTGACTCTTTCTTTAGTGTCAAGGACCAAAGAGAAACACACAGAGAGAGAAGAGACGGCAACAATGAAAGATCATCGTCTCTCCTGGAAGAAAAGAAAGTCTGGCCTTGTTGGATACAAAAACGCCTCTTTGCATATTCAACACACACACACACACACACACACACACACACACACACACACACACACACACACACACGCACACACACACACACACACACATATTCCTGCTAAAAGTCTGAGGCTGCTTCTGAATTCAGATGAAATTAAAATGAAGGCAGAAGGATGAATGTGTAATGATGAAATGGATTTGGTTTGTGTTTGGCAGTCTGGCTTTTAGAGTCGACGTTTAATCTGCTGGGTTTCATCATCAGAATGACGAAGCTTAGAAACTCTACAGATATTGGTAGCCCGTAAGAAATCCCTCACCAAGAAACGGCTGAAAAAAAAGACTGATAGAATGACTTTAAACTGGAAAACCCAGAAGGACACATTTATTAAACTGTACGTCTCAAACTTTAGACCTGATTTTCAGTAAACATGTTGGTTTTAATTTATTTATTTATTTATCCATTTATTTATTTATTCTTGTTTGTTATTATTATTAATTTCTATTATTATTATTTTCATACTTTTTTGGATTATTACAGAAAATAATCTCTGTGGTAAACACACGTTTATGATACTTACAGGTTTTGTTCATCAAGATAACCTCCACTAATGAACTCCACTTTATGATCTTTAAAGTGTGAAAGCAATCAGCAGAAGTAAAGAGCTAACGTTAGGCTATAAACCAGCTCCACCACCACGGTCACATGAGTGTGAGTATAAACACAACGAGGCTGTAAAGGAGGACGTGATGACGTTTAGTCGTCTCATTTAGACACTTGTTAGCAGCCGCCTTTTTAAGACACATAAAAGCTTCAGAATTCACCAGTGAGATATTTACTGTGTTAACCACAGACCTGATTTTAAGACGTCTAACTAAAAACCCGTTGACTTCCAGACGAGGGAACAGGAAGTGATGTCATGCTGACTCATTTCTGGGTTTTAGGACTCATTCCTGCAGGACACATTGTTGGTGTTAGTCTTTTTAGGAAAGTGAGAATAATACATCATTTGTCCATATAAATTAAAGCTAAAATCAGATCATGTGATGTTTATCTCCTTACTGGAAACTTCTGTTTGTTGTGGTTCAATAAAGTTGTCCAGATAAATGTGATGAATAAATGAATGATGTAAAACTCCTCATTACTCAGACAGCTCTCACCTGCCTCTCCTCCAAGGTCAGCCTCCGCTCAACGGCACGCCGGCAGCTAACCAGCATCCTGCCCGCCTCCCACCATCACGCCGGACCGTCTGGAAGGTCAGCGGGCCGGACCGGCCTGGGGTCGCTCCTCACGCCTCCTCCTCACCTGCCGAGGTCAAGCAGCAGATGATGTATGTCTCTGATCTCTGCTGGTTATGAATTAGCATCATTAGCGCCGTGGTGGTGATGATGATGATGATGATGATGATGATGATGATGATGATGACAAAGGCTGATGATTATGATGCCTGTTACCTTGGAGATGAAGTTAGAGGGGAAACGCTGGGAGGTGCAACACTCCCCCTTCATTGGGGGACGGAGAGGAGGAGAGGAGAGGAGGAAGAAAGGAGAGGAGAGGAGAGGAGAGGAGAGGAGAGGAGAGGAGAGGAGAGGAGAGGAGAGGAGAGGAGAGGAGAGGAGAAGAAAGGAGATAGGAGAGGAGAGGAGGAGAGGAGAAGAGGAGAGAGAAGGAGAGGAGAGGAGGAAAGTGAACAGAGAAGGAGGAGAGGATAAATGGAAGGAAACATGAGAGGAAGAGTAGTAAAGTAAAGAGAGGAGAAGAAAGGAGAGGAAACAAGGAAGGAGAAGATGAGGAGAAAGAAATAGGAGGCTAGAGAAGGAGGAATAAAGAGAATAGGAACCAAGAGGAAGGGAGGAAAGTGAACAGAGGAGGGGAGAGGAGAGGAAACAAGGGAGGAGAAGATGAAAAGGACAAGGAAGCAGGAGAGGAGAGAGAAGAGGAGAGAATGAGAGGAAAGAGGGGAGGAGAAGATGAGGAGAAAGAAATAGGACAGGAGAGAAGGATGAAAGGGGAGGAGAGAGGAGAAACAGGAGGAGGATGAGAAAAGAGGGAAGGAAAACAAGGAGAGAGGAGAGGAGGAGTAAAGAGATGACAGGAGCAGAGGATGGAGAAAACTTTAGAGGTGGAGGGGAAAGAGGAGACAAGAGGGGAGGAAAGAAGACAGGAGGAGGAGGAGGGAGGAGGAGGAAGAGGAGGGAGGAGAGGAGGAGGAGGGAGGAGTCGTGCTGAGTGTAAACTTCCTGCTGGTGTCATCATTACCATTGAGACGCCGTTGGGAGATGAGAGATTAGAGCTGTTGTTTCACCTCCTCCCCGCTGATCTCCTCTATACCCTCCTCCTCCTCCTCCTCCTCTTTTATTCTACTGCTCATCCTCCACTTTATCACGTATTTACTCTCTTCATCTCCTCTCTTTCTGCTCCTCTCCTCCTCTCATTTGTCTCTTCTTCTCCTCCTCCTCCTCCTTTATTTCCCCCTCCTCTCCTTCTACCTTCTACACCTCCTACATCTTGTCTTCTACTCTCCTCCCTCTCTCCACCTCCTTCATTCTCCTCCTCTCTTTTCCTCTGGTCATTTTGCTGTCATCCAAAGTGTAACTTGTCTTCTTTGCTTTGCCTTCTGCTCCTCTGCTGTCTCCCGTCTCACTCAGCGAGCGCCTCCTCTCACCTCCCAGCACCTCCTCACCTCACCTCGCGCCTCCCCAGAGCTGCTCTTGACAGGTCTGCTCCTCCTGCAGTTTCCTCCACAGAGCCGAACCGTGACACCGAGCAGCCGCTCTGGCCACAAACAGAAACACCGGGACGCCTGACAGCTGCCCAGGCCCGGTGAGGAGGAGGAGGAGGAGGAGGAGGAGGAGGAGGAGGAGGAGGAGGAGGAGGAGGAGGAGGAGGAGGAGGAGGTGATAGTGTGGCAAGAGACAGTCCAAGAGTTGATGAAGGAGGGAGGAGGTACCAAAGAGGGATAAAAGATGGGAAAGGAAGGAGACAAGTAAGAAAAAAGGAAGAGGTGATTGGAGGAGTCAGAAGGAGGGAAGGTGGCATGTAGGGAGGAAACGAATAAGGAGGAGGAACCAGAGAAGTTAGGAAGGAGAAAAGTAAGGAGGAAGAGGATGTAGAGACAAGAAAGGAGGCGAGGAAGAGAGTGATACTGATTGAGAAAAAGGAGAGGAGGAAAGTGATGAGTGGAGGAGTAGAAAAATAGAGAGAGAAGGAGGGTCAAAGTAGGGTAAGAGGCAAATAAGTAAAGTGGGGAGGGAGCGAGGGAGGAGAGAAAGAAGGAGGCCAAGTGAAGAGGAGGAGGAGGAAGAGGAGGAGGAGGAGGAGGAGGTGATAGTGTGGCGAGAGACGGTCCAAGAGCTGATGGACAGATCGAGTACAAAAGGTCCTGTAGAGAAGGAAAGAAGGAGTAGAAAGAAGTGAAGTGAGAAAGGAGGGAGGAGGTATGTTAAGAGGGATATAAGATGAAAAAGGAAGGAGACAAGTATGAAAAAAAGAAGGAGGTGATTGGAGGAGTAATCACAGAAGAAAGGAAGGAGTAATAGGATGTAGAGACAAGGAAGGAGGTAAGGAAGAGAGTGATACAGAAGTAAGAGGGATGGAGAAAAAGGAGAGGAGCGAGGAGGAAAATGAGAAAAAGTTGGATGGAGGAGTGGGAAAAAGAGAGAGAAGGAGGGACAAAGAGGCATGTAAAGAGGAAAAGGGAAAAGGGAATTGGGAAGGAGGCAAGTAAGGAGTAAAGTGGGGAGAGAACGAGGGAGGAGAGAAGGAAGGAGGTATGAAGGGAGGAAAAGAACAAAGAATTGGAAGCGGGGAATTAGGGAAAGAGATGAAGGAAGGAAAGAGAGATGGAAGGAAGGCAGGAAAAAACATGAGGAGGAAGGAGGAACTGAGGTAAGGAAATAGGAATTAAGGAGGACAAGTAAGGAGGTAGGAAAGGAGGGAAGGACGGCAGTAATTAAAGAAGGAAGGATGCAATAATGGAAAAGAAGATAGCGAGGAAAGAGGAAGTAGGTGAAGAAGTACACACTAATAAAATTAACAACAAACAGGAGGATGTGAGGAGAGAAAAGAAATAGAAAAGAAAAAAGGAGGGAAGGAAGAGGATTATGGAGCAGGATGAAGGAAAGAAGGAGGAAGGATGAGTAAATATAGGAGAAAGAAAAGAGGAAGACTGAGACAAGTAAGGAGGGAAAGGAGGTAGTGAATGGAGGTGGGAGGGAAGGAAGGAGGGAAGACTCAAAAATTTAGAAATAGAAGATGTAAGTTAGAGAAAGAGGGAAGAAGGAAGGAAGGAAGGAAGGAAGGAAGGAAGGAAGGAAGGAAGGAAGGAAGGAGAGACTCCTTGCAGAGTCCGAGGAGGAACAGCGAGTAAAGGAGGAGAAACAAATGATGTGAAGTCTGTGGATACAGTAAAAGAGGAGAGAAAAATGAAGAGGACGGACGGAGAGATGGAGGAAAGAAAGAGTGAAGTTCATCCATGCAGAGTTAGAGGGAGAGAAGGAGAGAAAGAGAGGAGGAGTGGGTGAAGGAGGAGAGAAGAGAGGAGGAGGAGGTGTTGTGCTGGAGGACATCATCCGTCAGTATCACCCTCTCTCCTCCCGTTGGCTGATTGATAGAAGCGCTGCCTCTGGAGGCCCGCAGGGGAAACATCACCATCCCTCTCCTCCTCCTCCCTTACTCACTCCATCCATCCATCCATCCATCTATCCCTCCTTCCAGCTCCTTCTCCTCCGTCCGCCCCCTCCTCTGTTTTCTCTCCACAGCGGGCTCCTCAGCGGCCCGCCCCGAGGCCCGCCCCGAGGCCGACAGTGATGGAGAGAGGACGACAACATTGCAGACACCAGGGACGAGGACGAGGAGGAAGACGAGGAGGAGGACGAGGACGAGGAGGAGGAGGAGGAAGAGGACGAGGACGAGGAGGAGGAGGACGAAGAGGAGGAAGAGGAGGAGGAGGAGGAGGAGGATGATAGAGGAGGAGGAAGAGGAATAGGAATAGGACGAGGAGGAGGAGGAGGAGGAGGAGAGAGGTGAAAGGAGGTGGAGGAGGTCGAGGAGGAGGTGAAGGAGGAGGAGGAGGAGGAGGAGGAGGAGGAGGTGGAGGAGGAGGAAGAGGAAGAGGAATAGGAATAGGACGAGGAGGAGGAGGAGAGAGGTGAAAGGAGGAGGAGGAGATCGAGGAGGAGGAGGAGGAGGAGGAGGAGGAGGAGGAGGAGGAGGAGGAGGAGGATGATAGAGGAGGAGGAAGAGGAATAGGAATAGGACGAGGAGGAGGAGAGAGGTGAAAGGAGGTGGAGGAGGTCGAGGAGGAGGTGGAGGAGGAGGAGGAGGAGGTCGAGGAGGAGGTGGAGGAGGAGGAGGAGGAGGAGGAGGATAATGACGAGGAGGAGGAGGAGGACGAGGAGGAGGTGGAGGAGGAGGAGGAGGAGGAGGTCTGGTACCGTCCGAGACTGTAGAGCTAAGCCGCGGCTCGGCTGCGTCTCTTCTAGAGATTCGAGGTCTCGCCTACTTTTAATGCAAGCCGCGCGGTTCACAGCAACAACAAATATTCATTTTTAAATCAACACTTCCTGCTTTCATTTCAAAATAAAAGCCCTCAAGTTTTTTTCTGTGGACAGAATTCCTTCCTTTGTTAACACAAGGCTTTTATTCTGAAATATGTGCCGGACAGTGCTGTAGAACATGCAGTGACTTGGAGAGCTCCATGAATGAATATAGTACGGGGATTTAATGGTGGATTATTACTATTATTTACAAATTGCCACACGTTTCTTAACCTTTCTCTGTCTGAAATAAATATAAATGACATTTATAATGAAATGAAATGACCATTATGAAAGGAGAACTCTATGTAGAAAGAAAGAGCTGACAGCAGCAAAAGATACGCCGCTGGTGTGATCACCTGACGCGTGAATCACGCAGCCGCCACGCGCTCCTGACGTTTCCTGTGTGGACAAAGCGCAATATGTTTTTGCTTCTAAGCGCATAACTTTTGTTACAGTAACACCTTGCATCCACACTACTCCTGCGTTTTAGCATCCCTAAAACTGAGACGTTTGAAAACGCTGACGACCCTGTTTTAGTTAGACACTCATGTTCACTTCCTGATGGGTCTCATCAGTCATGACGTGTCCTCCCCATCACGTGAGACACTTTCCTGTAAGGAATAAAACAACATCAGTGTTGACTACTAGTGGTTAATTCAACATGGATAACAAAGTACAACTGTCTCTGCTAGCAGCTGCTGTGCAGTTCAATTCTGCATTTTTGAATGCTACTACTCTCCGCATGCACACGAGGGAAGCTGATTTTGGAGGGATTTGCGAGCAGCGTGTCCGACGGTGTTATCAGCCCTACGGAGCGGAGCGGACGTTTGAAGGCACAAAACTACAATAATTCCACGTTGTATTTTCCGTAACTAAGCAACCAACTGCACAGTAGACAAATCTACATCCTGTTTACACCGGCAGGCGCAGGCCCAGATGTGATGTGTGTTTTCAGGCGTGTTAGTAGGACGGAGGTTATTTCTAAAACGGTGCTGAAACACACACAGAGATGTTAGTGTGGATGTAGCCTTATAGTCGGGCCCAAGGCACTCTGTTTTGATCTCAGTATTTCAAAGACAGAAGCACATTTGATTGAACGTCCATGTATTTATAAACTAAAGTGCACCGCAGGTTAACTACAAGACGAGGATATGACCATGAGATCTGTGAACGCAGCCTCCGTCTCCTCCAGTAACCATCTGATCTCCCAGTAGAAGAAGAAAGCCTCTCGCTCTGCTACCTCATGTTTTCTTCTTACGCCCTTTAAAACCATAATTAATGCATTAATGTAAATGGCCGTTTGTGATGCATAATGCTCCTCCTGGGGGTGATCTTCATCCCTTTGAACAGCTCCGAGTGCGACTCCTCTTCCTCTGCAGGATGGAGCAGGTTCAAGTGAGGGTCGTGTTTTAGCAGCAGCAGCCATTATTCCCTCTAACTGTGCATTTGCATGAACCCGTCGAGGTCAAGTTTGTTAGCTGCTGTTAACGCTGCCGCCCGGCGCTCTGCCTCCTCGCCGCCGCCGCCACTTCACCGCTGTGAAAAAAGAGGAGCTATTGTTCGTCATTTCAGCGGAAGGAAGGGAAAGGGAAAAAGGCACATAACCGCAGGCGCTGTGTGAAATGTTAAAATGGAGATTAGCCCGGCCACCGCAGATCTCGCTTATAATGATTAAACATCACGCCTTGCATTTCAATAGGAACACTTGTGGCTGGGAGCGCTCTGATAAGGTCCCGCTTTAATTCACACATACACATGCAACATTCAGAGGGAAGAAAGGACATGCTTTCAGAGAGAGAGAGAGAGAGAGAGAGAGAGAGGGGTCGCATCAGATGTTGCTCTGTGTCCTCTGACAGCAACCAGAGTCCACTGAAAACCTTCCAGCGCTTTTAAACACGCTGCTGTTTTTAGGTTGTGAAAATAAAAACACAACTGATAAAGTCTCTTTAGCCAATCACAATCCCTCTCTGCATGAAAGCAGGGATTACCAGCAGAATAATAATGAACTCTGAAGTGGAGAAATTACAGTGTTGACTTTTTAACAAGACGTCACGACAAAAAAACGAAATATTATTCAAAGTAGATTTAACAAAGTCAATTTATCTACTATATCTCCTATCTGTTTTAATCTCATCTTGTATTTCTGTTTTAAGGCGTCTTTGAGAACGCTGAAGAGCCAGCCCGGTCACACCACATGGCGAATGAATGACAGTAATTTGAAAGTGATTTTGTGTGTAATAACGCCTTTGTTGCTTTCGACGTGTAATTTCACACCTATTCATATTTTGGCACGACGACGGTTAGTTTAGAAGTTTCTAGGGAGTTTCCAGAGGCGGCGAGATGCCCGGACGCCGGACGCCACTGATTTGCATAAAGTAGCCTTATGGTACGTGTCCACAGCCTCCGTCCTTTCCACGCTTCCCATTTATTGTCTATATAAGCAGCCGTGCAGCAATGCATTCTGGTAGCGTGGCGGTGCGATTCGAGAGACGAGGCGTCACGTCGGCCGCTCCTCATTTGCATAAAGTTGAGGTCTAGGCTACTTTATGCAAATCAGGGGCGTCCGGCGTCCGGGCAACTTGCCGCCTCTGGAAACTCTCTAGAAACATTTAAACTAACCGTTGTGGATCTAAGATAAAGACAGATTCATCTGGATGGATTATTTCTCACATCAAATGTTTTCGGAAACACATTTGGATGGTTGGTTAACGGGTAAACGGTTAATTATGAACATCCCTACTTTGGGCCTCTAAAACACTCCGTTTTGGTTTGACATGAAAAAAGACAACATTTCATTTATAAATCAGCGTTAACTGTTTCAGTATTTAACGTTGACCGCTATCTTCCCGTAACCGTAAGGAGCCGATATTGTCGGAAAACAAATGAAATATGCTGACGGGGAAAGTCTCCTTACCCAGGATGCATTGTGTTTTACCTGCTATATAAATGAGTGGATTTCGTCGTGTGTTTCTTTAACTTGTTATTTCCTCTTCGGCGATGCCTCAGATTGCATCATCACTTCCTCATTAGCTTCATTACAGACTGGTGTGTTGCCGCAGCAGCAGCAGAGCTCAGCCTGCTTGCTCTTCCTCACTGTGTGTTCACTTCTTTAACATCTCCTCCATCCATACATCACCTCCCACCCACCGCCTGCCTGACAGTCTGCCTAATACCAATTGCACAAAACTCTCTCTGTCCCCCCGGCTCCCTATCTCTTTCTCTCTCTGCCAAAAATGTATTTCCTGACCACATAACACCACCGCTCTCCTCTCCTCTCCTCTTCCTCCTCCTCCTCTCCTCTTCCTCTTCATCCACAACTCAGGCCGGGGTGTGAAGCAGACTGAAAGAGGCTTTCGGCGCCACTTCCTGCAGAGATCTCGGCTCTCGAGTGTTTCTGAAGAAAGTCTGACTCCGTGGAAGGGAATTTTTTTATTTTTCGAGCCGCTATACATTTTAAAATAGAAGTGTTAGAACTTTATTTTAAATTCTCCCGGAGTACCCAAAGATACCAAATATGTTCCACCGCAGACTCTCCTCACACTGACTCATATTATTCACACATTCATCTTAATGTGCCCTTATCACCTTGAAATTGCCGGCGTATTTGATTTCCTCCGTTCTCCGACTCTAATTTCTCCTTTATTCTCTGCTGCTGCTCCACCACCAACAATCAATACGCTCTCATCTTACATTATTATATTATCATCTGCTTCCTGTTAGAGGTTTGCTTTACATCGCTGCTTCCACAATAACCACACAGAGAGAGGAGGAGGAGGAAGAAGATAACAGGGACAAGGTAAGGATGGAAGGAGGAATGAAAGGGAGGAGTAAAGGAGGGGGAGGAAGGATAGCAGTATAGAAGAAGAGACGTAGGAGTGAGGAACACAGGAAGGTAAGCAAGGAACTGGAGAAGAGGAGGAAGGAAAATAAGGAACCAAGGGAGGAAGATAGGACTGAGGGATGAAGGAATTCAGATGAAAAAAAGAAAGAAAGAAAGAAAGAAAGAAGGGAGGATGAGACAGGATGGAAAGACTGACAAGAGACGGAGGAAGTGCTGGTGAGGATGAGGAAGCAAAGACTGGAGGACGAGGAAGAAGGAGTTGAGATAGGAAGAGAGGAGAGGAAACAAGAAGAAAGGAGGAAACAAAAAGAGATGAGGAAATGGAGGAAGCAAGGAGGAGAGGAAAGGAGGAACAGGGTAGGAGGGAAGGACTGAAGGAAGGAGGACTCTAGATGAAAGGGAAGAGGAGAGGAGAAAAGGATGAAGACAAACAGCCTGAATGAGAGCCAGAAGAGGAGGAAGGAAAGGAGGGAAGGACTGAAGGAAGGACTCTAAATGAAAGGGAAGAGGAGAGGAAAACAAACAGCCTGAATGAGAGCTAGAAGAGGAGGGTAGAGTATGGAGGAAAGGGGGACTCAGGTTAGGAAGGAAGGAGCCAGAAGAGGAGGGTAGAGGAGGAAGGAAAGGAGGAGGAAGGGTAGGAAGGAAGGAGCCAGAAGAGCAGGGTAGAGGAGGAAGGGAAGGAGGAGGAAGGGTAGGAAGGAAGGAGCCAGAAGAGGAGGGTAGAGGAGGAAGGAAAGGAGGACTCAGGGTAGGAAGGAAGGAGCCAAAAGAGGAGAAACGAGGTGATGAAGTGAGGACGGTAGAGGAGGAAGGAAAGGAGGACTCAGGGTAGGAAGGAAGGAGCCAGAAGAGGAGAAACGAGGTGATGAAGTGATGAAACCTTGTGGGAGCCCACGGAGAGAAAGCAACCTGCTGTAACTGTGTCATCCTCTCCTCAACACGCTGTGATAATATTTTCTTTTTGTTGTTCTCAGAAATATTCTGCTGCAATGAATTTAATCATTCTGCCCCCAATTTCAATTTACTGCTGTAATGCGATGCAACAGCTATAAGCACAGAGTCATGAGCGCCTTCCTCTGAGTGCGTTTGATATTCCTCATACAGCGGCGGCGGCGGCGTGCAGCGTTTGTTTTTATTGAAATGTGATTGGGTGGTGTCTCGCTTTAGGGCACGACACTCTGCAACTGGAGGATTCACGAGTCAATTTCCTGAAGTGGAATCCAATAACGGAGAAGAAGCCGAGGCGAGGCGTTTACGGCTCCTTAGGAACATCAGGAGAGCGGCGCCCAAAAGACCGTCAGTCACTGCCGGGCCACCGCCGGAAACATTCTGTTCACAGGAAACATCAAGTGAAAAGACTCCGGGGGGGTCGCGTCCTCACGAAGCATTTCATGACCTCAGGAGATCCTGAACAGTCTACAGTTTAAAGTTGAACACATAAAATAACTCCACCCCCGTTCGGATTATTGGTTTCACCCAATTAAAACATTTTGTTTTCTAATTAAAGTTCTGCCGAGTAAATACGTCAATGTCAAGTTTTGATTTTTAGGTTGCTAGGCGACAGAGCAGGGAAAGAAAACACTGGTCTCTCAGTCGGTTCATCAGCTTCTGATATAACCTCAACATGATCATTTCAACTTGACATTTAGGTCCTTTAAGTACAAAATGTGCTGTTCCAGATCTTCCAAACAGATTAGATGATCTTCTTTAGAAGAAAGTCCAGCGTGAAAATTAGGGATGCGATACTGTGCTCATGTACTTGCAAAACGGCACCGATACAACGGCACCGATTCCACTTTACGGCAGCGAGCAGTAACCTCTCGTCACCCTCTTTCGGGTCCTCACGCTCCACCTCACCGACTCACGCGTCCGTTAGACTCCTTGGTCCGTGTTTCAAGACGGGTCGGGTGGGTTGCAGACATCGCCGCAGACCCCTGGTGCCTTTTACGTGGTCCGAGGACAGTCCGCCCCGATGACAATTTGTCCACGGCCCCGGGAAGCACCTTCGCCCCGAGCCTTTCCAAGCCGACCTAGAGCCGGTGCCGGCGCACCGCCTTGTGTGCGGGACTCCCCAGCCTGCCGTGTGTCTCTCACACCGTCCAGCTGGCTGTTAACGAGGGTCCTTTGGCACAGAGAAGTACTCGGTATCGGTACTCGTATCGGTACTCGGTATCGGAGAGTACCCAAATGTGAAAAAAGTATTCAGTTTTTCCTCGCCAAAATGTAGACTAAATTGGGAGCGTTATTGGGCGTTCTGCCCAACAAGCTAACATAAGATGGTTGGTACCGATGGATTCATCAGGTTTTCTAGTTTCATTTGGTACTGGTATCTTCACTCTAGCTTTAAAGCTGAGCCGCTACAATCTCTGAACGACAGAACAGCGTCCGGATTGTTACGAGGTTAATAGATTCTAAAATAACAGATAGATCTTTCTCCCACTCCTAAGAGAAACCTGAGAACTGTCCACCTGGTTACGTTCCCGACCGGCAGAGACAAACAAGGACAGAGTGACAGCCACCGTCTTCCTTTGACTGAATGTATTTTATTGTAAAGCTATAAGGAAGGAGTAATTACAAGATATCATTTCTTTGATTTGCTCAGCAAAAATAAAAGACCACATTTTTTTTTTTTTAATTCAAACATGCGGATGCTGATCAAAAAGAGAACAGATGAGGCTCAAACAAACACATCACCCAACTTCCTCCAAGGAAATTAAAAAAACAAACCCAACAGAACTAAAGGAAATGTACAGTTTGTCTTGGGACGAACGTGAGAGAACGGAAAGGTAAAGCGGTATAAAGCCGGTGGATGATTGGAGGCGAGACGCCGTCGTCCTCCGCTCTGAGCCATCACTCCTACATTTAATAGAGCCTACGGTACTTCAGACGATATAATCCTACAGGTTCAGGTCAGATTCCTTCACGTTGTTTGAATATATATATATATTTTTTCATCTTCATTTTTTAAAAGCCTACACTTGCATGTACATAAAACTGTACAAAAAACAAGGCATCACTAGCATTGTTCCTATATAAATATAACCAACCAACAATTAGGCTACAAACGTGGACTTTTCCGTAAAGACAAAAGGTATTCGGCAGCTCTGTCCGTCTGCTGTTTTCTTCTTCTAGCTCACAAAAAAACCTAGAAATATTTCCCACTCCATCCTTAATGTACGGAGGCTCGGAGCCGCCATGGTCGTTTATTATTTTTTTTAGGTCTGTTATTGCCAAGAACACAACTAAATTATCTTTTATTTTTTTACAATCAAAAATCAATTATCTTTTTGGATATCCCAAGATAATGATAGTCATCATCTCCGCTAACAATATGAGGGTTTTTTTGTGACGACTTTGTTATATTTTACTTTTACAGGCTAATTTAATTTTGCTGATATTTTTTATTTAACATGTTGTTCTGAGATAATTTTAATGTCATTATCTCAAAATAATTTCAAATTGATTACCTTATTTTCATACAATACGAAATATTTTATGGAGCTCACAAGATAATAATGCAGTCATTTGTTTTAATTTTTTCCAATATCTATATATATACATATATATACAAAATAATTTTAATAATTTTAATATCAGGTTTGGGCACTTTTGGAGCTCTTTTTGGAGGTATATATTTTTAAATATCTTGTCATCTTAAGATTTCAAAACATTATCTTTTAAGTTTTGTAATTATATATATACGTATATATATATATATGTATATATATACATATATACATATATATGTATATATGTATTTCTTGAGATAACAAATGATGCAGCTGTGTTTTGTTTTAATATTATTATTTTGAGATAATGACATAATTTCCGGAGTATGACGTAATTATCGTATTTCATCTTTCTGTCTTTTTCTTTCTCAGTTATCTCAAACAAAAAACCAAAGTGTGTAAGATTTTTCTGGAGTTAACACATCGTTCATCGTAGTGGTGACTTTATCTTCTCGTCGTGAGGTTAACAATTACGTTCACGCGCCGCTCACGTTGTTTTTAAGGCTAATCGTCTCATCCTGAGAAATCAAACCGAGATAGATCACAAGGTAACGGCCGCTCTCGGCTTCCGTAGTTTCAGTCTGAGAAGTCTGAGAAGTCTGACTTCCCGTTTGGGGGTTTTAGCGTGAAACTAACCGTCACTATTTGAACGGTTTGTGTGGGATTCTGTGAAGAATCCGTTTTTTCACGATGGAGTAAAGAAAAGAGAAAACACAGAGTCCAGTCTGCCCGCTCAGAAAACACATCATTTACACACCGCCGCGTCTGGTAAAAAACAGCAAGGACCATTTATATTCATACAATATGTCTATAGCAGTGTTGATTCCATAACATTGATAAAAACAACTGCGACAACAACGAAAATGTATAATATTTATAAAGTTGGCTTGTTTCATGCTCAGCTGGAGCCTCGTTCTGCAGAGAGACTCCGGCCTCGGTATAATACACAACCAGAAAACAGCAAAACCACTCCGGACTTTATCACATGAGTTCATGTAGAAGGAGTCTGCTGCTCTCATGACCTCACCGGCTTTCACTTCTTTAGGACTTTTGTACTGATTAAAGTCGTAGAATTAACTCACCACGTTCATGAAAAACAAACTCAAACCACATAAAGACGTTCAGTTGTCCTCTTTCTGGCGTAATGTATTGATACCAACTGGTTAAAGGTTTTAGTTTCCTCATTATTGGTGTTTTTATTTCGTCTGTATTTTATTGTATCTGTGCAAGCACTTTGTAATTATCTTTAGAACGGTGCTATACAAATGAAGATTATTATTTGTGGCTCTGGAGGAGCTGTGTCAAAGAAGATAACCCTGATGATGTCATGGTGATGTCATCCAGGTTGTCTCAGCTTGTGCGGGGAGGCTACAAAATCATTAAGAGTTTCTCAGCCCGGTCTCACCGAATGGCGTATGAATGAGCCGGTACTTTATAAGTTATTTCCCGTGCAATCACAACGCCTTAGTTGCTTTCGGCGTGTCATGTGTACGCCATGTAGTCTGTACTGACTGTAATGCAAACGCGTGAATACGCTACGCTCAGAGTCCAACAAGTCCAGCGTTCATGTTCCAAAGTGTTGTTGAGTTATTTTGAAGTTACATGAGCGACGTGTTGTTTACGTACTTATATGAAGCCCTACATGTACGTGTCAATCAAAAGCCGCTAAGAGGCTCGGTGGGCTCTTTACTGTGACTCGTTCAAAGAAATCCATCAGCCCAGATACGTTTATTGTTTCTTAAATGAAAAGAATTACAAGAAATAATTTAGGCTAACTGTAATAACTAATAAAACATCGGAGCCTAACTCAGCCTCTCAGTCTGGATCCATCCGACCGTCCAGGTGCTCAGTCAGGTAGATAAAGTGAAACCACACCGTAACTGTGCCAGTTAACAGAAATGATACTCACCGAACTGAACGTGTGCAGCCTAAAGAAATGAAAATAAACAATACAGGTTAAATCCACATTGTGGCTCCGACACACAACCGTGATGTTTCTCCTCACTAAGAGGTGACCGCGACCGCGACTGCGACCGCTTCCCAGTAACGAGGTGGCGTTAAATGACACATGAAATGTCTTTAGAATGTGCTGCTATTTATTTATACGCCTTCCCGTCAGATCAGGTTCAATTTTACATCTTAAATTTAAGGCATTTTTTCAGCTGCGATGTAAAGCTGTGTCCAAACAAACAAAATCATTTAACCCTTTAAACTGTTAAACTGTTAAACTTGAACGTTTGTGACGGCAGCTTCATTCTTTTACTTTGGTGAGGGAATCAAGTTGCCATCCTGAACTTTTTACACAAATATACTAAATAAAATATAATATTGTCAGAACGACTAAGATGAGGTTCAATATTTGCAGCTGCGTGTAAAAAGTATTTAAGGATCGCGTCTTAAAAAAGTTTAGTTAAATGACGATTGTTCAGTTTTTCATTGTTTCTTTTGGATGTAATTTTCATGAAAGCTCTTATTTCTGCGTCTTAATAAATAAAACCATCAATACAAAAGTCCCGACCATAAAACCAATGATTCCATGAGAGGCAGCAGCTTGTAAATCTTAGTGGACAGATTAGAGACGATGATTCCACTGAGTCAGAATGTCACTGACGGTCAGACGGAGGAGGAGCGTGGAGGGGAAACACTGAATAAAGTAATTGGGTTGTGTATTTGAACAAAGTGAAGCTTCCGTTAAACTGCACGGACTCAGAAAAACCAAAATCAACATTCATGTTTTACTGTCATCGAGGAGCAGATTCCACCAACACGGCTGAACTCAACAGCTACAACAACATGATTCATAAAGAGAGTTTCACAACTGGAGCACAAAATAAAGAGTTTAAAGTAGGAAATTCAGGCTGCGTCTCAAATTATTAAATTAATAAAATGAAGTTTGCTTTTTGCCGTTTGATCCGAACGTTATTATATTAATGGAATCAAACTTTTTCCAATGAAATCTGTGCCAAAACTTCACCAAAAAGTTCTACGAGATATCTTTGGGAAACTTTAAAATGCTCAAACCAGAGGGGAAACAAAAACTGGGTCTTAAAGCTGCATTAATTAGTATTTTTGGCCACTTGGTTGCAGCAGAACAAGCTATAAACACAACGTCTGACATATTACCACCTTATAAAATCACTGCAAAGCAATTCCTTCAACATTAACACGTAATAATGTGATCCATTGTTGTGAAAAATATTGATTAGTGCAGCTTTAAGACTCAGACATCACTCCAGAAATAAAGGATTTGAGACGCAGTCTGGGAGTTTTAGGAAACAAAACATTTTCTCTGAAAGTACAGCAGATAGATTTCATACATAAATAATGCCCGTCAGTAGTAAACCAATATGTTTTAGAAGACATTTAAGTCACGAATCAGTGAGTCTATAAAGTGCTTCAGAAGCAAAATAGTGCACTTTAATTTAATAATAAATCAAATGTAAACCAGGTGCCAACATTTTAAAATCAAGAAGCATTTTAATTGTAAACCAGTTTGTGTTTTTAGACGTAAACTAACTGAATGATGCACATCATTATTATTATTATTATTAATAAAGTAAAGGGATTCATGTGCAGACAGACCAGAGCTGATATCTGATCAATATCTTTTCCCTTCAATACATCAGAAACATGTAGAGCTTCATATGCAGACGAACTGATCTCTTCTATATCTCTATTCTTCTCTCTGGGATATTTATACGGGACGTTTCAGTGAATGTGGACGTTCTGCATGCAGAGACACCTGCTGAACACACACACACACACACACACACACACACAGCGAGGCTGTCAGTGTGTGTGACAGCAGCTCTCCTGGGGGTTGATGGGTAGTGGTGGTGGTGGGGGGGGGGGGGGGGGGGGGGGTATCGGAGGTTCAGGTGTTCCTCCAGGGAGCAGGAAGTGTTTGTAGTCTGACAGGAAGCCTTAAGACCAAAAAGCCAAAGGACCATCTCTATGCTTGCAGACATACAGTATACTGTATACAGGATATACTGTGTATACTGTTTCTGTACTGTGTGGACACATACTGTGAATATGATTCCCATACAACTAAACTGCATTGTGAATTAATATGTTAAGAGGGAAATGTATCTGTCTTCTACTGATGCTCCGAGGAACTCCACGGAGGTATATAAAAAGTATATGAAAGTAATGCACTGTAATTTGTGTATATGCCACAAAATGACTGTGTAATCCACCAAATCGTGAATAAGGAAGTGTAAAGAGCGACAGAACGCTGCGTAGGGAGGAGGTCGGGGTGGATGGGAGGACACTGGACGTTCACCGAGGAGACCGGCGTTTGTGTCCCGTCAAGTCAACGTTGATTTATTATTCACGTAACTTCCAGAGTTATTTTAACCCAAACCACCGTCGTCTCCTAAACCTAACGAAGTAGTTTTGTTGCCTAAACCTAACCAAAGTGTTTCCTGTGAAGACGGAAGTTTATTTTGAAAAGACTCTGCGTGTAATGAGCTGAAATGGTTGCGTGCATCACTAAAGGTCATCAGGGGTCACCAGAGGTTTTTTTCTTCTTCTGGGGTTAATTGCGCAACTTTCACTTATTTTAATTTACGTCCGTAGCTTAAATAACAACAAGAAAAATAGTAACTTTAAGCCATCTCTAAATAATCTGTCATTAAATCTCTGCAGCTGGTTCAACATCTGGAGGAGAGACTGAAACCAGGCTGAAGTCGCTGGCTGTCCACATACTTTTGGCCGTGTAGTTAAACTTCATTGTTAATATTTTCTGCCACAAAAAGTCTTTAAAAAGGAAACACTAAAACCTTTAATCCCATTTCATACCTGTAATGAGTGTTTAATACTGTAAACACACTCACAGTCTGAGGCCTGAGGTAAAGCCAACAGCAACGCCAGAGGTCACCAAAGGTCATCGGGGGTCACCAGAGGTTGCTTTTCTTCTTCTGGGGTTAATTGGTGCCAAAGAGTTGAGGTTAAACCGACGCCTCGTGACTCTGGCCTCTCTCCTCTATCTTTAGCTTAGACAGCAGAACACAGCGGCCTCCTGGGAGTCCAGCGGCCGGCCGGGAGGCGAGCGGCGAACCGGCATCACGGAGGAGAGGAAAAATGACTTGTTTACGGTGAAACGGCGAAGCGTGGCGATGGGAAAAGGAAGGAGGAGAGTCAATGTGGACCTCCGTGGCGGGCCTGTAAATAATCAATCAGAGCGCTGAGCGCCGGCGTTAAATCACTAGAGGAAGATGGGGAGCGCGAGGGACCGCGGCGGCGCCCGTGAACTCTAAATCTCTGTCACTGGGAGGGTTGAATGATGGCTGATTTATGTGCAGGGGAATACTGTGACTGTGTGCTTTCTGAACAGGCAGATACGTCGACAATGAATCAAATCGCCTTCAGAGACAGAAGGAATCGTGTTGTGAATGGCGTTAACGCCCCCCCCACCCCCGCCCCAACATCGAGCCTCCGCACATCAGAAACAAATGTATGTACAATAAAAAACAATTAAGCAGCACAGCTGAAGGTGTGAGCACGACATCATCAAAAAAAACAAAAAAGCAGAAAGCAGAGGAAGGAAGCGGTCCGACTGGCTCGGCGAAGGCGATTGTTTGCGTAATAAAACGAGATGGTGTGACCCCGCCGCCGCTCCGTCGCCGCGCCGCGCCCTCGTTTTGCTGCCTGTTTAGACTTTGAAGGCGTCGCAGCCCGGCGGCGGCGCTTTGATGTTGCCTCTGTGATTCTGGAGGGTGGATGTTCACATCACACACACGCTCGCAGAAAACAAAATGACAAGTCATTTAGTCTCATATTCAGCCGTCGAGACTTCGCTGCCAACAGGGGCGAGATAATCCCACTTGTTCCCACAGCTGCTCTCTTTGTGTCAGGAAGGTTCGAGAAGAGAATAAATTAGTAGAAACGAGGCAGGTCTCTCCTCCAGGAAGACGAACGCTTGATTTCTAGTTTGATTAGATAGCAAATACTAACTGTAGATCAAAGCATCCCGGGGACTCCTGATATTAATGAAGTGATATTTAAAGGTGGGTTACGGTGCAGAACAGCAGAGCTCAGCTGCACAAAACAGCACAACTCTCCCTTTAAGATCTGTACCTAGCTGTGGATGAACGCGGGGTGCAGACCCTGAGGTTGAGAAAGATGTACGATGCTTATGTAAAACATAAACTCATTGGTTCCTGTACTCAGGTGACTCCTGACTTGGAAACAGGTGAATTAATCTCACTCTGCCGGCTGCTTTGTTTTAAGACTTCAGGACTCAGTGAGAGACTAAATGACTTGTTAGGGAGCCGGTCTCTCACTGTGCCGTTGCTTTCATCCATCCAGCCTCAGCTGGTGTGCATCACTACAGGTGAAATCTCACATTACCCTCAGCAGCCATTAACACCAGGCTCAGGATGAATGGACTTCCAAACCAGCTCGCTTTTACTGGCGCAAATTATCGCCGGTAATGTGCAGAGCCTCGGGTTGTAATCAGAGTTCCTCCGCCGCCGCGCTGTGTGAAGGGGAGGGGGGGTGTTAGTGGACTGAAGCGTGTTCAGGTGTCATTAATCCTGCGTTTCTGTGAGACTGCAGCACGGCGGGAAGCGGCGCCCACCACCTCCTCCTCCCCCCCCACTCCGCTGCACAGAGCTAACAGGTTTAATAAATACTTGTGCTAAACGCCGAACGGCTCGGCCTCACACTGAGGAGGTAAAGAGGTGGGAACTAACGAGAGGCGACACTGACCGGAGAGCTCGTCCTTCAAGCTCAGAAACACAGCGGGGAAACATTCAGCACCGTGTCCACAAACAAGCCACTCCAACCACCGCGGCTGGGACGTGCAGAGGTGCACTGTGGAAAGAATACACAGCTGAACACACAACTAAACATGTTCTTTAAGTATTAAACTTTCAAACCTCTTGTTGAGTGACGATGTTGGCGATCATTAATCCTGACTGGTATTGTGTTCATTCATTTTTTGCGTTCTGTAGAAGCAATAATTCTCATTTCCCACCAACATTACCGCATGTAGATGCCAGTAGATGAGTAGCCTTTCTATTGTTTTCCTGCTGTCTCCCTCGACGTCACAAACGTGACAGAAAACCGGGTTAGTAACGGAGGTGGGAATCACCAGACGCCCCACGATACCATATTATCACCATACCGAAGTCATGATACGATATTATCTTATTTGTCAACATCTGTTTTATCTAATAAGATACAGTTTCCACTCCGTTCATCTGAGTTTTCATTCACATATCTGGAGGTCAGAGGTCAAGTGCCTAACTTTAGAGTGTTATTTAGCGTTCTTTTCCCCGACAAGCTCTCATTGACGCTAGCTTTAGAACTGAGCCCACTACAACCTCTGAAAGACAGAATAGCGGCCCAGTAGTAGTTTATATGACCAAAAAAATGGTTACCTGACGTCGTCCGCGTATCGATAATATTGCCGTGCAAAATATGGCGAAAGTATGCAAGATTGATATTCATGTTTCCCAGAGGATGATGACTCTGATGACCTCCTGATCTTTCCTCTAGCATCACCATCAGGACAAACTTTCCAAACTCCTCAACAAAATACAGTATCTCCAAAATCAATTGGAGGATATGGATGGAAATCCACCGTAAACATTCCTGCTCCCCAGAGGATGAAGTAAAAAGAAAAGATGATTTCTTCTCGCGCCACAATCAGTCGAGTTTCTAGACTCCTGCTTTAACTCAAATGTGAAAACATAAGCATCAGCTTGCCGTGACATTTACTGCCAACATTCCTGCTCCCCAGAGGATGAACCCCGTTTGATTTCAATCACCTCTCGACTTTTCCTCCAGCGCCACATTCAGGACAAACTTCACATTTTAATCTTGAACTACCTGGGAGGCTTAAAGAAAACTATCACATCGTAGGATGTATTTGATATCGATAAGTCTTCTTGTGGTCGTGTTTTAAAAGGTTTAGTCGGACCAACGGTCCAAAAACCAGAACTGTTCTGTTTATGATGATATAAAACAGCAAATGTTCACATTGTGAAGCTGGAGCCAAAGAATGTTTGACTACTTTGCTTGATTTAAAAACTTAAACAATTGATTGGTTATTAATTTCTTTGGTGGTGAAAAAGGTGGAACAGTTATTGTGATTTGTCTATTTGTTTAGCTTTCTGTTAGAATAAACTTTCTGGTCTACTACTGACAGGAGCATCAATAATATAATCGGTACTTTCAGCTTTGGTCGATCCACTGACTGAAGAACTTTTTTCTGTTCTGAATGAATTGTTACCGGTGCACCTCGGATGCTTTTGTCTCCTCGTGAACCCGATATGAAAACTGTGTTGTAAATTTGTAGAGGAGAGAAAAAACTAATAATAAAAAGTCTTGTGTTTGTAACTCGGCACCGTCGGTGATGCTCAAGAGTTCAGGTTTCCTGCAGTGTGATGTGAACGCCGCGGCGTCGTTTCCTCTGTACATGCGGAAGTTTTCAGTCCATCAAATTCTGACGTTACATGAAGATCTGCAGACAGCACGACAGCCACGGATCCACACAGCAGTTTCCTCTGTCACTGTTTGTATTTACAGCTCTGTACACTGAAAAAAGAGCTCTTCACGGCAAAAAAAGAAGAAAAAAAAGAAATGAACAGACCTGAAAAAAGTTCAACTCCGGAGGTTGGAAAACAGCCGCGTTTCTGCGAACGTCTTACGTTGGCGACAAGCTGTTCCTGATAAAAACGAGCCCGGTTGATTTGATGCAACTCGGCTCAAAAATGTATTTCCCCCGGAGGCTCCGGAGTCGAAAAAAATCAAAAAGAAATCCCAAAACTATTCAGGATAGATAGCATTACACAGTATACTGAAGTAGGATTTACAAATAGTTCGTTCCCTTCTCCCCCCGAAGGTGTTTTTTCTTTTTCTGTTCCAACACAGCAACAAAGCCTAAAGCAACGCACAAAAATCCAACTCAAATACGTGAGTAGCTAAATAGTTTCCCATTAAATTATCACAACGATGTGGTGTAGTTTACATTCCGTCCGCAGCAGCAGGCGCCGCGTGTTTTCTTCAATTGATTTGAATTAATTCTATTTTACATTTGATTGGTTTCTAGAGGAGGGTGGTGGTAGCGGTGGCGGTGGTGGTGGTGGTGGTGGTGGCGGTGGCGGTGGCAGTGGGCGAGGCGGGCGAGGGTCTAAAGCCTTGTACGGTGGATGCAGTTATAAAAAGAAAGAAGGGGTGTCGGTGCTGCGGCACAGCGAATAGTAATAGGCACAGGGGGCGGCAGTGAGGGGGCGGGACAGGTGGTGGCGAGCAGCGACGGGGGATGATGAGGGGCGTAGAGAAGGTGGTGGTTTTTGAGGGATTTAAGGTGGAGAGCGGCGCCCTCACAGGTAGATCTCCCTCTTGGAGGTCTGGCCGGTCGGAGTGGTGGCCGAGTGATACTCCACCGCCTGGCTCAGCGGGATCTCCTCCAGCCCACAGTCTTTACCGGACGAGTCTCCGCCCCCGGGGTAGGCACTGCTGTAGGGCGTCATAAACCGCATGTTTGCCACTTTGGAGCCGCTGCAGCCGCCGCCGCCGCCGCCGCCAACGCCACCGCCAACGCCACCGCCACCGGTCCCGCGCTCCTCCGTCAGGGGCTTGGGGCTGCCGTTGGCCATCAGCTGCTCCTGCCCGTCCATCTCCTGGTAAGGCACGAAGGTGGAGAGCGTGGGGGCGTTCTTGAGTACCTTGTGGGTGGGGGAAGGCTCGCCGGGCATCCAGCAGGAGTCGGAGTGGCCGAACTCGGTGCACTCGTGGGTGCAGTTACCGGTCATCGCCACGTCGGGAAGAGGCCTGAGGTCTGCAGAGAAACAGAGACAAAGAGACAAAGAGACAAAGAAAGGATGAGTAACGGAGAAGCAACAGCGGAGGACAAAAAGCTCAGAGATGGAGATGAAGATGGAGATGAAGATGAAGATGAAGATGAAGATGAGGGACGGAGCTCTAGCAGGAAGTTTCCATAATAACTATCATTATTTCTTCTGTTCTCAGACTCAGAACTGCACTACCTGATTACCTACCATCTTTCTCTATTTTACCTTATTATGCAACTCTGTCTCCTACAAAATGACGTTCCAACTAAACAACTAAACTGCATCCTCAGTTACGTTCAGAGGGAAACATGTTCTCTCACGGATTACGGTCACAGTTTGTTGTCACGTTGTAAATTTAAACGACACATAAAACCTCAACTTGTGCTCGTTAAAACATGGGAAATAAAGTCCAAAATGATCCTTTAAAATGACTACGTTTATTACGTTACTTAAAATTAAGTGAACGTTGACTTTTAGTTTCACACAGAACACAAACAGCAGTTTGACCCACTGCCGGTAGTGGACTTTCTCGCTTGTTATACTCGTTATTATTCCAAATAACTTTCATTTAACGCTCATCGATATACTACGTCACCTGTCGGATCGTTGCTCGCTGTATTATACGTCATTAGATGCGACCGTCTGCAGACTATCGTTATATTATGATACGTCAAAGACAAACTTAGTCCCCAACAAAATAGGTTTCCTTCATAAAAGTTGTATGGGACCGTCATTTTTTATTTGGTCTGTATTTTTCAAATGTTTAAAAGTATTTCTGTCTTTTATTAAGACCATATTGATAACTGTTTAACCCCTTTGTGCCTCCGTTTTATTGATGTTTGTCTTGTCTTGTGTGTGATTTTTATTTAACGCGTGGCTGCAGAAGAATTTCCTTTGAGATAATAAAGGTAAGAGTTCAAGTTGACTGTAAATAAAGTGTATTTGACAGCAGACGGACACAGAGGTTGGTGTTTCTGTGAGTAAAGATCTCTCTCTGAGTAAATGTTGCTTTTGTCCCCTAAAAACCAATAAAAAGCTGCGTGTCACAGTTCAGCTGCGTACCGGCTGGCTGGCAGGAGCGTCTTTATCCCTTTATCCACACACGCTGCTCTCCATTTGAAGGAAATTAATTAAAGCTCAGTGTGTATTTTTAAAGTCACTAATAGTTCACAAAGTGCCAGGAACGTTGCTTAATTTGCCGCTGAAAGACGGAAGCCACATATCAAACGACGGGCGCTGAGCGTGAAACAGGATCAGTTGATTTAAAGGAGGGAAAAAAAAACACGCACAGATTCGTTAAGACGTTAATTATGTTGCACAAACAGCCAATTAAGGTAAAAATAACAAGACTGGAGCGGCTGTTCTCTTTACCTGCAAGAAATGACACGGCGGATACAGAAGAGGCTTCAAAGGTAAATTAATTTCCGTCTTTTTATTGATATTTAAGGTCGCGGTTTCTCCCCTCTCGACTCTCTCATGTTGGTTTTATGATTCCAGCTTTAACCCTGAGCCTCGGAGACGGGCAGGCAGACGCTGACAGACAGGCGGACGCAGGGCTGAGTTCGCATTTAAAGAATCACAGCTTAGAATGGAAAAAGGTCAGAGATGGAAGCAGAAATATCAATGCGTATGCAGAAAGTAACCTTTCTTCTGTGCGTGACATTAGATCATTCTTTGATACTGGAGGCTGGGAGGCTGGCGAGGGGCGGAGGGGGTGCCGGTCCTCCCGGGGAATGGCGCTTATTTCCCAAAATGCCCTCTGCTTCATGCATAATTTAAATTCATTGCCTCCCTTTTTTTGCAAAAGGAGCTACAGTCGGCTTTTCTGTCTGTTTGCGGGTTGATGTGTACGTTCTAATCCCGGGGAGTGCTGAGTAGCGACCGCGCTCCCCCTCCCCGCATTCTCACGGCCGCCGCATGCCGTGGATTTCAGTTTTTTAAGCACTTCCCATGCAAAAAAGCAAGGTGCTTGCAAAAATGTTAAGTCATGTGCGAGTGGCTGCTGAGTTCAGAACGGCTGTTTAATAAGTGCTTTGCCTCTAAACGTGGTGTCAGCAGGAGGCTTATAAAGCACGGACGCCCTCAGAGCTGCACGGCTGAACAAACTCTAAACTCGACTCACTTGGATAACAACAGCAGAGGAACGACTCAGCGGCCGAGTTCAGCTGGACCGACGCCTGGAGGCCGACTCTGTTTAACAACTACTGAGACCTCTGGCCCCGGACTCTGTGACTGGAAGTGCTGCTAGATTGGCCACCGGCGGCTGGTTTCAGTTAAACATCCTGTAGCTCGGAGCAGATACAAATATGATATAAGATCAGAACCAACCCAGTTCAAAAGTCATTCATTCATATGACAACAGCCCAACTTAACAACAATAATTTCATCCATTTTAACAAGCTGTGGTAGGCTGATGTTCAACACAGGGTCGGGAGGATGTTATGGACAGACTTTACTGTCTTTCAGAGGCTTTAGCAGCTAGATTAAAGACACGCATATCATATGAAACTAGAAAACCTGATGAATCCATCGGTACCAACCAGGTCATGATAGCTGCTCATGAAGGAGGTTAAATAACGCTCCAAACTTGCACAACATTTTGGAGAGGAAAAACTGGCATGTTGTAAAACAGATGTTGCAAAGCAGTCAGAGTCCCCGAGGCCTGGAAGCTCCACGCTTAACATGTGACATTTGATTTCATTTAGAAACTGTTTGTGAATATGCAGCACTAAAGCACGATGTGAACCAACATGATGAGGGCCTGCAGACCTGACCTAGAGGTTGTGTTTTTAAAAAGGTAGTTTAAACTAATCTAACTGCTATTCCAGCTAAATAAAGCTGAACACGTCTGAGAGGGATGAACGGCTGCTGCCCTGGGAGCACGTTTATCAGATCATGTCTGGACTGACCCCCCCAAGCCTTTCCTCTCGTAACCCCCATCAGGTCTGTTCTGAGACTCGGTTCAGTCTGAATCCGACTCTGAAAGAAAGGTATTTTGAGTAGAATCCATCCCAAGCCCGAGAACGTGTCTGACTCTTTATTTCCTGAGTTGAGCTGCAGACGTTCCTGCTGGAAGACTCAGCACTCTGTCTGTTTATGTCTGTCACTTCTACGAGCTCTCTGACACCGCGGCGTCTTCCTCAGGGGAGCCATCTTTGAGCAGGTGATGTTTACGAGTATAAGAGGAGATAAACAGGAAGCTCACCTCCTGTTCAATCACTGCTGTAGTAGCACGGTGACATCCAACTGTTGCTTCAGTGCAACCTGTCGGCTGCACGCCTCGTCTCAAATGAAAGCGCGCTACACATGTCATCAACACGTCACATACGCATACCGAGACAGCAGAAATACTACATCAATATATAGATATAGATATGATAACGTGTTTTTATATTTGCATGTTAGCACTAATGTGTAAATATGAGCGTGTATGTAGATTACGACATGACTCTGTACAACAAAAGTCACGTCATACTCACAGACATTTGTTTTTCGATCGGTAATTTGATGTCAACAACACTTCCTGCTAAATCTACACATATCTTTCACAATAAAAGCCTTCTAGCGGCCTTAAGGTCATTGTCCCTCCCATTCCTAGCACATCTTTTATGTGCAACATCTGCAAGTAGTAGTAAGTTTCAGTCGAAACTAGGGCTGCAGAATTAATAAAAAAATGTATTGAAATGCGATATGACCGACTGCAATTTTCAAATCGCACGAGGCGCAATATTTGTTAAAGTGGAAATGTGTGTCAAAATACCAATCTAAATTCAATATTGTGGTGCTGGCCTACACATCATATTCTACAGACTTAAGAAAACATCTCTGTTCGGTACAGATCCCCGCAAAAATCACACCAAAAAAATCCTTACCTCTAATATCCGTATTGCAATATCATCGCATTTAAATATTTGTTCTAAATCGTTCAGCCCGGTTGAGACTGGTTGGAAAACGGTAAGGTAAAAGGGGGTTGGTATTAACGAGTGAATGAAAACTATTCTTTTTAAAAAGATGTTGTACTTTAAATACAATGCCAGGAAAGAAACCAAATATACACTAAAAGGGCTTTTAATGTGAAACATTACAGCAGGAAGTGTGGTCTCTTTAGTCGTTGTCAATTGTCGAGCAAATTTTAGGCAAACTTTTGAAATGTTGCAAAAAAAGAAATGCAAATTCGTTGCGTTTCCATCGGCTGGTTTGGAGCGAATCAACTCGGCTACAGCGTAGTTTAGTCAGACGTTGGCGCTACGCATGGATTTAATCTGCCAGTAAACAGAGTAGAAGAAGAAGAGAGAGATCTTCAGGAATTAGTTTTTATAGTTCATTCATGTCAGCTGGTATTGTCTCTGTTTCATGTTGTCTGGAGATGAAAACAAGCATTCACACGTTACGGGAATATCCGAGAAGACGCCGACGGCAGAAACAGCTTTTTAGTCATTTGAGCTAAATGTTCGCTACGTCAGGATTTATTCGACAAAGGCGTTTCCATACCTCCGTTAGTGCATCAACTCGTTTTCCACAAAGACAAAAACCACCTCAGGCGGGCGGTAAAACTTTTTTGCGCTATTCAGGAAGTTGTATAAAATGTTTGTCGTTTCCATTCTGCTGTTTTAACATGATACTTTAATATTATAGAAAACGTCAATGTAGAAGGGATTAACTAGTGTATGAAAACATGATGCCAAGACAGAAAGAATACAGTATATCCCCTTTCAGGCACTAAAAGTCTTTTAAATGTGAAACATCTGTAAACCACAGCAGGAAGTGTGATCTCATCCACGGTAGCTTGACGGAAATTTAAATAAAGGCAAAGTAGAAGTGACGGAATAAATGTGAGCACGACTCTGTTGTTGTACTGATTGATTGAATTAGTGTCGTGGAAATGTACATAGTAATGAATTTATCAAGACAAGAGGTAAACAAGGTGGAAGTTTGCTTTAACAGCAACATCATCAACAGTAAACAGGGACGCGTCTTACAGAGGTATGATACTAAACTAGAGATAAAAGTATGTCTCTGATATAATACTGGTTAAAGTAAATAAAGGCCATGGTCACTATTAAAGAATTTACAGTACACAGTATGTTTATATATACATTTAGAAAGCTGCATTTCATTAGTCTTTCTATATTTGACATGTATGAACACTAACTGGTGGTGTTAGTGAGCTATGACGGTACCGTACCACTGCACATGTGACTCCATACATAACAACCGGTTCAAATAACAGAGAACGGGGGTGAATCCGAGTGTGACCCCCGTTCAGGCCCTCAGCACAACTTTCTGTAGCTCTAATCACAGAACCTGGCGCCGGGCTGATTGGGGGTCGTGTTCGTCCTAATTAAGCACAAGAACTAATTGGCTCTGGTTTGAGACGGAGCTAATTGGCGAGCACGATGGGAGGACGAGTTTGGGCGGTTAGGGCGGGTTGTGGCTGAGATGTAAGATCAATGACTGGTTTGGCTAATAAGGCCTTCCTGTGGTGGTGGACATGAGCGGGTTACCGCCACCGCCACCGCCACCGCCTTCACTACTCACCTCCAGCACAGATCATCATCATCAAAGACGATACGATCAGATGCTGATGAAGCACATTTTACTGCTGCTGACTCTCATTAGTGACTGAAGCACAAACAGCATCTCAATAATTAGATACAGACTTTGATTTAAAGTCTTCTCTCATTTATTATATTGTTAATAATGCCTTCTTTCTTTTTGCTGTTTACTCTTACGTGTGTTTTCTCTTCATGGTCTGAGGACAACGACGTTAGTCTGAACATCAACACTTTGTTTCAGAGAGAGAAACCTCGACACCACCTGGTCAGGGCGCCAGAAAGACTGCTGCAAATATTCATGATTGTCAAAGGATGGCAGCAGAGACTGTATATATGGAGTGGACGTAGTCACCGTGACGTCACACATCGGTTTGTGGACTGACGGTTCTGAAGCATCGAGTTCGGCATTTTGTTTTTTTGCAACCAGAAGTGACACCAGAGGGTGGAGCTTCTGGAAGCACAACTGAACGCTGAATAAGACATGTTTAAGGGGACCAACATGGATGATCAGGGATTAATAATAAATCCACAAGAAAAGCCAACTCGGTCTCACTCCCAACTCATCAAACCACGCCGTTTAGGCATCAAAAACAGAGGCGCCTTTTAGCGACAGTTTGGGACAAATTGGGTCTTTTGACTCGTTGGTATCGTCAGTCCCGTGAGTCCCATCAGTCGTTCGTCACGTAAGTGGAGTCAGTGAATTTAACGTCAACCACGACGTCTTCTCCTAACCACTTCTCCTTGACCTCGATGGAAAACGTCATGAGGTCGAGGAAAGATGAGAAGGAGAATTCAGAAGGACTCAGGAAAGACAACCGTGGTGTTCAAAGAATCCGACTGCTCTTTCACTAGATCTCCGTCATCATGATGCGACGGCGGCGGATGTTAGTGACGCGGGTCTGCTGTGGTGAAACTACAATGTCCTGAAGATGAACTACAAAAGGCGCTGCCTTGCCTGGACTCTCACTGGTGTTGGTGTTGAATCCTAACTCCCTGGTATGGTGACCTCCCTAGTGATAAAGAGGAGGGAGTAGTCAGGCTTCAGGCTGTTAACAGTAACCACAGAGAGTTACCTGGCAGATGAGGCGGCAGCGTTGGTCGGTGATTCTGGGTTTCTCATCAGTATTTAAGGGAAGTTTGTAAAGTTCTGGGGCAACCCTCTGGAGGAGGAAACGCTATCTCCGGTACCCTCGGCGAAGCTGGGCGGCGGCGGCGGCGGCGCTGTCAGAGGGCCGTAACGCTGAATTCAAGGTTGCCTCTATTAGTCAAGGCTGTTTAAAATGGAGTAGCCCTCCTGAGTTTCTTCCCCCTGTAGTCCTTATCTGCACTCCTGAGTTCCAGTTAACCCCGGGGACCCTCGCTCGCCCTGACGGCCTCTCTCTCTGCATAATACACTCCGCTACCTTGGTCACCATTTTTCCGGTCAAACTAATTAGATTTCAGAGTGCCCGCTTGGGAAGATGTCAGTGGTATGAAATGGAAATAATTTCCAGATGAGTGTCTGACATTTTCCGCTGTCGACTAGAGTAAAGAGCCCGGGTCGGATGGGCTCCTTCTCCCTCTTCTTCCTCCTCTTTTCCGCTCCATCACTTTAGTCGCAGAGATATGCTAAACCGCGGTGCTTCCCCTCGCTCGGCTCCGTCCCGCCTGATAAATAGAAGCCAAAGTACACAAAAGAGAGCTCCTCTCTTTTTCTCCTGCTTCTGCTTGAAGTGTTAATGTGTTTAATTACTTTGAAGCTGGCTTGTGTGTGTGTGTGTGTGTGTGTGTGTGTGTTTGTGTGCGTGTGTGAGTGTGTGTGTGTGTGCGTGTGTGTGTGAGTGTGTGTGCGTGTGTGTGTGAGTGTGTGTGTGAGTGTGTGTGCGTGTGTGTGTGAGTGTTGCAGTTAAAGCTGCAGCAGGAAAACCTTCAATTAATGCCTTTTCTCTACCGATGACAATGGCTCCAATTTATCTTATAGGAACAATAGAGGAGTGAGAGGAGGTGCAGCCGCTCTGAGCGCTCAAAGACGGCCAGGAGAAAGCCAACGACGTGCTGCTGCTTCCCCCGCTGCAATCAGCGGTGACGCCAACAACCCCCACACACACACACACACGCACACGCGCACACGCACACGCACACGCACACACACACACACACACACCAGAGGATACCTTCGTTTTAAAACACGCCACTGACTCTACCTCTTCCCCTGGAGGTTTTAACCACCACGTCCATCTCTGACCAGACAACATTCATGCTCTTCACTTGTTTGGACGCTCATAACAGAGAATATTTGATGGATTGCCATGAAATTTGGTCCCCAGAGGAAAAGATGAAGAACTTTGGTGATCCTCAGAGACTACGGTTGGTGTCGGACGGCGCTTATTTAGTGTTTGTTAAATGAACTTAAAGGGTAACTTGGGTATTTTCCATCTTGGGACAAATTATCCCATAATGTTTGTGTCTAATGCGACAAGATTACAGCCCGACACGGCCGTCGTAGGGTGTCGACTCGGATCGGGAACGATAAATGAGTGTCGCGTGCGAAAATCGATGGTTCCTTAATGACGGTTAACAGTTAAACGGTTAATTATTAACATCCCTACTCTAATCTGACATAGTGACCGTCGTAAACGTCAGTAATATCCTGTAGTCTGATCGTGTAGTCTGATCGTGGCATAACTGACCTACAAGGACGAGACTTTTTGAAAGTGGTCCAGCATTGATGGAGAACGCTGCCGCCTTCAGCCACTAAATGAGATGTAATTTAATAATTTGGGGCGACCTGGCACCGTCTAAGTCCAGTTAAAGTGCTCGTTGTTACCACTGACAGGCTCAGATTGTTATTAGAAGTGTCTGACTACATCAAGGTGAGGACCCTACAGAGAAATCAAACCTACCTAGTCCCTGCTGACCCCGCTACAGTAAGATGAGAGGTTTATCCTCAAGGACCGCCAAGATCTACACAAACCTTCAGTTCCTTGTTGTAGCTTTAAACAAACAAGATCATGTTAAGTGGTGAACCGTGGAGGTGTTGGGAGGTTGATTTTGGACTAGTTGTGTCCACTAGGCTAACCCCGACCTGACTGCAGCTGAACACACAGACATGAGACGGGTATTGATCTTCTCCTCCGTCTCTCAGAGAGAGGACCATGTTGACTGTGAACTGCTCTGATTAGCGTCTTCTACAACCTGTTAAAGCTTCTGTCTTTATCCCCCCCCCTCTCTCTCTGACCCCCCAGTCCGTCTCTGTGTGGAAACCTTGCCGGCTCTAATTAAACTTTGGGCAGATTAGAACTTTGCCTTGTCAGTCTTTATTCATGCTTAAACAAGTTATTACTTTTTGAGAAATTAAATTAGCCGGCAATTAATTAATCGACACAGAGCTGGGAAAGAGGACGAAGGGGAGGAGGAACGGAGGGAGGTGAGGGGAGATGAAAGTGGAGGGAAAAGAAGACAGGAAAAAGGAGGAAGAGGACTCGGGTTTGGCAGAAAATGAAGGAAATGGAGACATAGATTTATCTCAAAGACGGAAGGAGAGGAAAAAAAGAGAATTATTGATATTTAAATGTCATCTGTTCTTTCACTAATTAGCAGGAGAGAAAGATGAAGATGAAGATCCACACATCAACACTTGATGCTTTCAGAAGTCAAAACTACCCTCTTCCTCCTCTTCCTCCTCATCCTCCTCCTCCTGCCTCATGCAGAGACGTTATTAGACAGACAACGACTCCCTCCCTCTCCTCGTTTTCCAAATCTAAAATGATTCTCTCCTTCTGAAGGCAGAACAAAAACCCAACAGGCTGAAAGACGAGAAATAAAGGAGTATCTACTTTGTTTCTCGCTCTGATGGTTTTTCTCGTTGATTTAACGGGCGGCGTCGGCGTCTCCTCCTCGGTGACATCGACGTATTGACTGACTGAATGTTTAAAATGATCCATTCTCTGCTTGGAGCCCCCGGCGTCCAACCAACCAACCGAACGACGCAGCCGCCGAGGCGAGGAGGCCACAGTCAATGTGAAACGCCAGTGGTGGCGGTGCCGATGTAACGGCGGGTTTATCTGACCTCGTCACGCAGCGACGGAGGAATACAAGAATAACAACAGGAAGAGGAGGAGGAGAGGAAAACGTTGGTCCTCCTCTCACTCTTGGTTCACCGCTGGTTGTCCGTGTTGGAGGACGTTATGCTGCTGTGACGGGTGACCTCAGTGTGCTCAGTGCGCTCAGGAGTGTCAATTGCTCCTTTACCCCCTTTACTTCCTTTTTTCCTTCATTTCCTGCAGCATTTAGACGTCGTCATCATCCAACATATCTCAACTGATTTTATTTTTTTTTACATAAAAATCTCCACACTGATCAGATGATGCTTTAAATCATAGTTTTCTGGGCATCGTTGGGCAAAGAGTATAGAAGCTAAGAGACGACTGAAAACGCTTATTATCTTTAGAATATTTTATTCTTCAACGCAGCTCATTTCAGTAGATTATGACAATAGAATAGATTTGGTTTTACTTTTGTACGTCTCTTCGTCGGAGGACGTTTTACTGGCGTCTGGTAGTCGCTTTCAGTCCAAAACGGCGGAAGCGTAGCTCTGCTGCTTGGCGCTGATGTTGTACCCAGCAGCACACCGAACTATACAAGTTGAAGTTGTACGTGTGTTTTTTCCACTACTATACTGTAGTCGGTTAGAAGCCATAGTTGGATTAATTTATCCGTCTGAATTGAATTACAGCAGATACGGCGTGATGTCCGTGGCTGACTATCACCAGCTGATCTAACGAGCTTCCGGTGTGCAATTTGAGACAACACTGCCGTGTCGAAATTCATGCACTACACAAGAAAGTACGTAGTGTGCACAGTGTACTACATGGACGTGTGCTAAAGGAAGTATCCAAATTAAGACACAGCACAAGACTCCGTGGTTTTACGGCTGCATTATGCCATCAAATGAAAATATTCTACATGTGTTGGGAATGATTTTATAAACATTTCCCCAAATCTCACCCTCACATATTTGATATATTTGGAAACTTTGGGATCTCCACTAGAATTGAAACTCAAGTTTTAAAGTGTGAACATCATAATAGAGCTGAAAACACAAAGACAAAGTGTAAAGTGTGTCTTTGTTGTTTCATCAGAGGCTCAGCGTGATGCAACGCCACCATGTATGTTTACAAAGACTTCCTGCAACCAGCGTCTGTGTTTCCTGCATCTGATTAATTAACTGTGCTACAGATTCATAAATAAAAAGAAATTTTTTGGTTGAAGCTCCCAGACATCAGATCGGAGCTGCGGCTCACGAGCTGAAAGAACTCAACAAAGTTTTTATTTGTAGCGTTTTGTATTTGAGAGCGGCGGCTGAGAACGAACCAAAGCGAGTGAAATAGAAACCGCCCGAAGCTATATCAAGTACAATAACACAGCCGCTTCTCCTGGCCATAAATATTTGACCACTCCACCCTAGTATGTATATGTGTGTGTGTGTGTGTGTGTGTGTGTGTGTGTGTGTGTGTGTGTGTGTGTGTGAGAGAGAGAGAGGTCATTAAAGATGCTGAGGAACATAGTTTGTGTTTGCTTTGAATGCACAAACTGACCTGAATACAGAAACCCTGGCTGTGCTGAGCGCTGGCAGCACATGCATGCATGCATCTGTTTAAAGGGAGATTCACGCTCTCATTTCTCTGCAGACTAAATCTCACTTTGGTCATTTTATGCAGGAGGTGTTCGTACTGTGAACCAGCCACTGCAGGGCATTCCTCTCTGACTGGTTAAGGTCATTCTTAGTCTTGCTTGGCCAACGATTGTATTAGATTCTCATTTGCAGACACATTTATGTTTATGTATGTATGTTTATGCATGTATGTATGTATATACATATATATATATTTATATATGTATATGGACCCTTGTTGTCAGATTTAAGTGCACGCTACATTTACTCTGTCTGAGTCCAAAAGAACACAATCTTGAATGAATAAAGTAAAATGGTCAAAGACGAGGCTGTTGTTAAATATGGTGTTTGGGGAGAAGATGTCATAAATGGCCGCCTTCTGCTCTGTCTAACTTCCTGTCAAAGTGTTCTGTCGTGATATGAGTAATGGCGTCCTGATAGGAGAAAATAATGAAGGAAATAATGGGCTTCTTGTCACGGTGTTCCTTCCTCTGAGTCTATTATCTTCTTACATGTGGACAGCTTTTTGTTTCTATGTGAACACCTGAGTCCATTATTGTCTCTGCGTCTATTTTCATCTCTATAAAGAGTCAACTTTGGTGTTCATGTAGAGGAAGTAATGGACTCAGATGTCCATGTGGAGACAAAACGTGTCCTCATACAACAGTTTGTATGATATCTGAGGAAAAGTTATTCCCCTTTTTTGTGTGTTCTCCTACCAATGTCCATCAACACGTGTCAGTTACCGCTCGTTACATGCACACAGTCTCATAGTACTCCGTTAAGTTTAGGAAACGATGGTGATGTGGGTTAAAATAACTATGCATGTGGCATTGCTTAAGTACGGAAGTTATGTGACAAATAAATCAATGTTGACTTCTCGTTTCCCACGGGACACAAACAGCGGTCTCCTGGGAGCAATTACGTTGTTTTTTTTTGACCACCCATCCCAGGTTTGGGCAACAAAACTACTTAGTTAGGTTCAGGAAAAGATGGTGAAAGTGGCGTTACTTAAATTCAGAAGTTATGTGCCTCACACGGGGCACCAACAGCGGTGAAAATGGGCGAAAGTCCTGTTTTTTGGACCCACCCATTCACTCTGACCTTCTCCCTACACGGCTCTGCACGTCACACTTTATACTTCCTGGTTCACAATTATGTGGATTACAAATTGATTTCGTAGGATATATATGAATTAAAGTGCATTACTGTTCGTAGGTATAGTAGGGCTGGGCAATATGGAGAAAATCAAATGTCATGATATGTTTTACCTCGATATTGATATTGCGACGATACTGTAGGGCTCACTAGTTCGTTTACAAAATAATTACAGTGAGATTTTTGATAAATAATCCTCAGTAATGTGGATATAATGAATAAGTGTGAAACAGGCAAATAATAGAACAACTAGAACAGTCTGGTAAGTTTAGAAAATGACATCACTTTACTGTAATACAGCTTTTAAAACCAGGAAAAGACAACACTCGTGTCATATTATGATATTCAAAATCTCATATCACAATATCAATATAATATTGATATATCGCCCAGCCTGGGAGACAAGAGTCCATTGTTGTCTCTATATGGACACCTGATTCTGACCTCAGACTAAACTCTTGTTCTTCCAGGACTTCAATATTTTTGGGAAATATCTAAACGGCGCCTCATGTTTCTGTTATGAAACGTTAAAACGTGATCGTATCTGATAGGAATGATGGACAAAACAACCGTAATAAGCTGCAGATCATTAAAAAGAAAACAGATTTCATCCCTTTAATGTTCCCGCTGAGACGTGAGAGACGTGACTCTCGAGTGAATCCGCTGTCAGACCGGACTTACAGACCTGTCAGCGTTGTTTTCCATGCATCAAACAATCAGTAATGTTGTAGGTTTAAAGTGTTCCTGTTTACGCCTGTCTCTTGAAGTTAACTCACACACTCAACGCATCAAACAGGAAGCGGAGACAGTGACCCCCCCACCACACCCCCATCCGTGTTCGACTGTAAATAACATCAACCAACCGGAAAATTAAAAAAAAAAAAATAGATAAATAAATAAAAAATGTGAGAAACCTGCAGATCAGATCTGAAAAAAAGGACCGAATTAGAGGCGAGGTGAAATAAATCTGCACAGTGAAAGAAACGCCAACCAGTCAATTATTAATAGTCCAGAGGAAAAAAAGCGCACGCACGCACGCATGCACGCACGCACGCACGCACGCACGCGCACACACACACACACACACACACACACACACACACACTGTGGTACTTACACCCCGGTGGAATCGGCCTACTATGAAGGAAAAATTCAATTATCCTACAAAAGTGAATAAATTTGCAGCATCGCAGCCCGTGGCTGTAGCTGCTCCTGCCTTTTCCCAGGATGCATTTGGGGATCATGTGTGGGGGGGGGTGCGTGGGGGGTTGAGGGCTTATTAATGGAACATCGCAATCTCTTAACTCTGTCACATTCAGCTCAGTGTGAGTGTGAGACGAGCTGCTGATGTTCCAGTTAAAACACCCGACTGTTTCTGATACTGTTTAATAATGAAAAAAAAATATATATATATATATATATATATATATATAACACCAGTAGTAGTAGTGGTAGTAGTAGTAGTAGTAGTAGTAGTAGTAGTAGTAGTAGTAGTAGTAGCAGTAGTAGTAGTAGTAGCAGTAGCAGTAGTAGTAGTAGTAGTAGCAGTAGCAGTAGCAGTAGCAGTAGTAGTAGCAGTAGCAGTAGCAGTAGTAGTAGTAGTAGTAGTAGCAGTAGCAGTAGCAGTAGTAGTAGTAGTAGCAGTAGTAGTAGTAGTAGTAGTAGTATTAGTAGTAGTAGTAGTAGTAGTAGCAGTAGTAGTAGTAGTAGTAGTAGATGTACTACAGCACATTCTAGGAGATTAATTTAATGTCTGTACTCACTTTTTTGAGGGGAAAAGATTATATGTGTATTCCAGTAGATATACTACAGCTCATTATAGTAAATGTACTGCATGGCCTAATTCAGTAGATGAACTAAGTACTGCATGTTCTAGCAGATGTATATATAGCAGATATGCAGTAATAGGGAATCTACAACATGAAGTAGATGTACCACAACATGCAATACATATTGTTGGAGATGAGCTGAAAGTACTATATCTAGTACTACAAGATGGACGTGTAGTGAAAGCCTATATTTTAAAGTTAAATGTATTAATCTGGTGCACTTTGAGAGCAGAATTAAGAGGCTATAGATCTACGAAGACCTTTGTGCTTTAGAAAACAATTTAATCATAAACACATTGATTGTGTAGATATGAATGGTGATGAAAAGAAAGCGTGGTCAACAGGACGGGGAACGTGTTTCAAGAAGGGTCACGTGGGTTTGCTGTTAATGTATCAGAGGTATTATTGGTGCAATAGAGGTACTGTACTGCATGAACAGGGTGGTAATATGTGAACTAGGTGTTCCAATAGTTGCACCACGTGAGCTCCATGTACTCAAAGTGATTTATGCAGTATCTGTACTACATGTAGAAGATGCATGTATGTACTAAACAATTAAGTCTTATACAGTAATGACAAACAGCTGATCTGAGATGCCCTCTGATTTCCACAAGAACCCACAGGATGAACTTGCAAAGTTACCGTTTAATAATCATCCAGCTGACATGCTAGATTCTAACATACTAGATTCTAACATACTAGATGTTAACGTGCTAGATGCTGATCTGCTGGTGTGACTCTCAGTCTCGTCACCACTCCCTCCATCAGTGCATCCATCAGTGATCAGAGTGTGTATTTGTGTTTGTCAGCAGCAGCTCTTCATGTTCCCTCACTGATCATTTCTGTCTTTTCACGACTCCGAACCGATTGTGTGCTCGGCGTGACGACTGTCAGCGTCTCCGCTCTGAGCCACTTCCCGTTTGATCCGACGGTAACGGCGTATACCTGCGGCTGATAGATGCGTTCTCATATCCCCGCTCACACGGCTGAGTGATGCCGCAGACAGATTGATGCTGACACGTATGACCGGACGCAGAAAACAACATGTGACAGGAGCAGCAGCACGATGACAAGCTGTACAGGTAACGCTGCGATGTGTTCGGGATGAATCGGGTTAGCGTGATCTCAGGGGAAATCTATACTTGTTTACGGTACGAGGAACTCCGGCATCGGTTCGTCGTTAAACGTGCAAAAAGTTAAGTGGACTCTGGCTGTTTGATTATTTGGTTGAATTCAATAAAAGAAAGTTTAACTTGTTAAAAAAAACTAACGAGGAAAATTATTTTTTAATCTCTGAATCTTAAAATGAGATTATTTTTTTATCCATATTTCACCCATTGACAAATATTAAATAAGAAGCATAAAAAGAACAAAAACTGGAACACAGGAAGAGAAGAATCATTCTCCATTTCCTCGTGGAAACACTCAAGCAAAACGAGGAACATAATAAATTATAACTACCCTCCCTTTTTATGTTTACTCATAAATTCAGACGACACCAGAGATTTACATCAGAGCACATCCTTATTTCAACAGTGATATTTTCCCATTCCTCACGCTGAAAGGAACCAGCTCTAAGGACTCTCAAATCGTCTTGAAGAGGCAGCGAAACTGCACCGAGATAATTTGACTGAGAAGATCAGGACGGCTGCAGATAAACTTCCCTGTCAGACTTTGTGTCATTTTTCTACAGCGAGATGAAGTTTGCAGAAGATTTTTTTTTCTTTTCTTTTTTTTATGGAGGAAATAAAGTGTGACAGACATTTTTTTTTTTTTCTTCTCCCCTGCTGGAAATCTAAAAGTAAAAGCCCTCAAACAGAAGTCGAGTCCGTCACTGTGCATCGAGGCTGGAGCTCGGCGATGCTGCTCTCTGGAGGAAAACTGCTTCACCAACTAAACTTCATGTGGAAAAACTGGTTCAGTGCAACTACAGCTGCTGAGAGACGGAGCTACGCCAAAGCTGCATAATACAGAAGTAAGACGGTGTATTTACTGTATGTAGCGCCTTCCTACAGCAGATGTCACACAATTCTTTAGAGTCAAAGGCAAGACATAAAATACAGACACAATATTAAAGTAGTAATTACGACAGAAAGAACTACACAAGTGCATTTCTAAAGTGGGTTTTTTTGTCCACTGAGCTCCAAAATGTAGAATCCCGAACCTTAAATGTTCAGTTTCCTGCAGGTGATGAAGGGCTGCAGTACTTCTCTAATGAAGGGAGGTGTCTGACAATGCAGAGCTCTGACAGTGAATCTTGAATTGTACTATGTACATTTATTAGACTAGGACCTGGTTAAAAACCTTGTGACGGGGATGCAGGAATATTTTGCTTAAAAAAAGGTGAAAAGATATTTACAGAAGTTTAGCCTTTATCTCAGCTTGAGGCACGATGCACCTAAAGTTAATAGGACTGGTGCGTCTTAGTCGATTTGTTGACTAATTGGTTGTTTTGGTCTTAGTCGACTAAAATGTCTTTAGTTGATTAGTTATTTTTTATGCTTTTTTCAGGGGTTTTTTAACATTTTGTGGTGTTTTGTGGGTAAAAGATGACATCATCTGCATAATGATGATACAACATATACCTTTAAAACTATGTATCATCTACCAAAGAGGATGCAAAGCATTGAAAGCAAACAAAAAAGGACCCAGGACAGAACTCTGGGGAACACCACAAGACAGACTTATAGACAACCAGATAACCACCCGCTGCATACGTCTCTCAATCAGGATACAGCAACGTCAAAAACTAGAGCACTCTCCGGCATTAAAACCACAAGACCAGCTATTCAACAAAATAAAAGTCCTCTATCGGAATAATTTAAAAGGATGTTTTGGTAGAAATCCAAACTACACTTTTAGTTTCTTTTTGTCGTTGAGTGTCTGACTGCTGCAAACTTTGCAACTGAAGAATGAATAATAAAACCTATCATGTTTCAGCTGAATTAAACCAACAGTCTGACGGTCAGCTCCACTCTGACTTCTCTCTGTGATGCAGTAATTCATTCATTAACTGACAGAAAATACAAAGAAAAATAATAAAAAAAACATTTCAATTTAACCTCCAAACCACTTCCGATATGTACATGTAAAGAAACTGCAAACTAAAACTCCTCCTCCTCCATGCTTCTATCACTTCTTTCTGTTTTCTACTTTGTTTCCACGTTCCTCTCCTCTCTCGTCCGTCTCATTTCTTTTCTCCATCTTTCTAAAACTTTGTTTCTAGCTGCATCTCTCCGTCTCTCCTTCTCTCTTGGCCCCGATGTCCCATCAATCTTTGTTCTTCCTCTCTGCAGCATCTACAGCCAGCGGGGAGGAAGAGGGACCAGACCTGCTGAGATCAAAGTTTACTCCACTACTTTATGTGAGTGGGTTTTATAAAAATAAAAAAGTAGAGGAAAGGCAGATGTTCCAGGTAAAGTTTGGAGAAAAGAAGTATTCGGTCCATCTGAGTTGCAGCACAAAAGCTGCAAACAGCATGACGATGAAATCGAGCTGCAACATGTTCACCGAAATTACGAGCTTGAATAATCATAAAATGGGAAATAAAAATAAAAAAGTTACAGATGTGTGCAGAAATTCAATGAATAGAATCACACAGAATACAAAACCCTAACAACTGTCCATGTCAAATGAAAACGGGACGACCAACTCGATGCTTTGGCGAGACTTTTGTTGGAAGAAAATATATTTTGTGCCTCCAAAATTTGGATTCATATAAATCAGATACTGGAGGCAGTGTTGAAAAAATGGCTGACAATTTTTCGATTCCCTGGTCTTGTTTTGTTTTCATGGTGGCGAGAGATTGCCAAGGAGATAATTACGTATTTGGAATAGAAGTTGATTGCTCTTTTGTCACGTTATAACTCGGCAAAAATCCTGGATATACTTAGCACAGGAAAAATGTGTAAATGAAAACAAGGTTTGGCTGCTAGAAAGAAAGCATCACTAGAAAGAAAGCATCTCTAGAAAGAAAGCATCACTAGAAAGAAAGCATCTCTAGAAAGAAAGCATCACTAGAAAGAAAGCATCACTAGAAAGAAAGCATCTCTAGAAAGAAAGCATCACTAGAAAGAAAGCATCACTAGAAAGAAAGCATCACTAGAAAGAAAGCATCTCTAGAAAGAAAGCATCACTAGAAAGAAAGCATCTCTAGAAAGAAAGCATCACATGGGAAAAGATGCAGGAAGAAATCCTCCAACCAGGAACAACGTGACTGCAATTCATAGTTTGCAATCACGTGACTGGCGAGGAGCCTGGAGGGCAAAACACTGTTCCAACATGGTGACAAAACGCTGGGATCTCCATAGAGAGCGACCACACAAGCCTGTCAAATCTTTATTTATTACAACCCACAAGTGTTTAGATCACCTCTCAAACCAGGAAGAACAAACATATATCTATACAATCTGAAAGTCTTAGGGAAGTGTGACCCATACACAGTAGCTACCCGCTGCGCTATTCAATCAGTTCAGTCATTTAAGTAGACAACTTTAATAAATAACTTTCACTGCTCATTTTAGAAAGGCAACCGCAAGAAAACTGTTTTCTGTTTAAGTAATGTGTGTTTAGATTGGTTTCCCATACGCTTCACTTTCACTGTCACATTCTTTCTGCCAACGGACACAATCCGGGGAAAATTAAGGTTTGCCAGCTAACGGTGGCAGCCAGATCTTCGGTCTTTGGATGTGGATGGGTCACTAATGCTTTTGTGAAAACTATGAATTTTCAATGAAATAAAAGCTATGGAGAAATTGACCTTTATCTTAAGACTATGATGTAAACAACACAAAATAAAAGAAAGAAAATAAGGAGAAACCTACAAAAAAATCTGAATACACCAATTTAAAAAAAAAAACAGCCCCCGTCATGAACCAAACTATCAACCTTCCTCTTAACTTAGTGATTCATTACTTCCAAATTTCAAAGGGTTAAAAAGTTCCCATTGAAAGACGTGTCCCTGAGATGTACTGTCTCTCTCACCTGTCCAGAAATACAAAGAGACTCTGACGAGCAAACCAAAGCAGCTAAGCAGACTCAGGTCAGGCATGTTTTTTGGCAGCTTCAGTAGAAAAGACAAGAGAGACTAATCAGTCATTAAATCTGTCCTCTAGCTATCGTCCATCGGTTAAACGATCGATTAGCTCCAGCAGAACGTCTGATATTTTACATTCACTGTACGTGACGCTTGATTTGAGTCGGTCGATATCTTCAGGTTTTATTCTGCTGGAGTTAAAGTGATGAAACATGAGCTCTTTGTTATTCAGGCACAAACTGTGCTGCCAGATGTAATCGACTTTAAAAATATCAAGACAGAAGAAAGAGAGAGAGAGACGGGATGAGAATGAAGGACAGAAACAATGAAACATGAGGGATGGAGTTACAGAGAGGCAGGAAGAGACGAGATGAAGGAAACAAGGACGGAAGGAAGGAGAGATGAGAGGAAGGAAGGAAGGAAGGAAGGAAGGAAGGAAGGACCGATGATAACAAGAGAGAGAGATTGTGGCAAAGAAAAGAGACAAATAGTGACTCCAGAGAGGTGACTGTGATTCTCTGCTTCAGGCTACAGCTAACCTACTCACACACACATGCACACACAAACACACATGCACACACACACACACACACACACACACACACACACACACTCCCTCCCAGCGTCTCGCTCTGCGTCTCTGAGCTACCACACTGAGGTCAAAAGTCAGCAGAACGCCTCGAGCCAAATATCAACCAAAACCTACAGCTGTGTGTGTGTGTGTGTGTGTGTGTGTGTGTGTGTGTGTGCATGTGTGTGTGTGTGTGTACCTGTAAATCAATAAGTAAATCTCGCAGGAGAGCGCTGACTCAAACTTGTACTGATGTGTGTGTATGTGTGAGTGTTTACTTCCCCTCATGAATCTATTGTGTATTCAGAATCTATCTAATCTGATGTATAATATGCTGTAAAATAATAATAATGATATAATAATAAGGTCTATAGAGTTAAACTATTGTCTTGTATTGGACATTATATCTCTATCTGACATGGGTTGCACCGGTGGGCCTAAAGTGAGGTGCACCAGCATTTCATTTAGGTGCATTACATTTTTTCCCCGTGCCTTTTTGCGCCGCAATGATACTGTACATTTGAAGTGTTTTGTCACCAGAGCAGACAGACATTTAGTAGTTGATACCAAAACCAGTGAGATTCCATGATTCTCGACACCACGGTAAAAACCAAATCACTCCTTTATTACTGTTAGCATTCTTTTTTTGTCATAATTCCCTCTCTGTTATCTATTTTATACTGCTGTGAAAACATCTGGATTTATTCAAGTTTCTCACCAGATTACATTTGAACACGTCATGATAACGAATTTACCAAAAGCCCAATATTCATTCTACTGAATAGAGCCTGAATGCATCATAATGTTACCTCCTGTTAAGCTCTCGTCCTGCTCCACACAGATGTGTGATCCACAGTGCAGCCTGACCGATAGTGAGTTTACTGCATCCCAACCAGTCTGGTATCAGAGTCTGATCTCAGGGTGATGTAATGGAAGATGTGCGTAGCGAGTGAGTGGTCGAGTGCCAGAGAGAGAGAGAGAGAGAGATGAGCTCAGAGCAGATCAGCTGTTTGGTTGAACAAGACATTAGCAGTAAAGTTGTCTGGTGTTATTAAATGTACTATAGTGTCACACACACTTTTTGCTCTCCCCACTTGTGAAACAAGGCAAAAGTGAGCAATGCTCACATCCCCCCCGCTCACGGCTTGACCACTACTAAAGTAGAGCCAAAGGTTTGACCCTTTAGGAACTAACGGAGTTCCTCTATTGAGCACAATGTAGCTTGTTATTAGCTCACCTCCCTCAGGACGAGACCACACTGTCAACCATCACACCAAATCACAAGTTCCTAAGTGAAATAGGTTTTGAGTTCTGCTCCGGAAACTAAAGTTTGACACGCGAACGGACGGAAGGATGGACACGCGGAGCGCTATATACTGTCGCGGAGGTATAATGAATTTGGCGTGGTTTTCAGGATGAAGCACCTTAACAGAGACGGGGAAACAGATCGGTGCTCCGCCGGTGACGTCGGTCTGGACCGTTCAGAGCCGAGGACAGGTGGAACGGCACCGCAGCATTTTTCTTCACATAAAAACAATCTCTAGTTCGGTTCATTTAGAATTAGCGGTATGTTTTATGGTGGTGATGTTTCTCAGGGCGCGGTTTAACACGTCCTCAGAGACAGACCTGCTAAAGGTCAGGAGATGAAAAGATTTAGTTGAACTAGACAGATTTTTGGTCACAATCTGGAGCCCAGATGTTTTTACTTGGTGTGTTCTGTATTGTATGTAATTGTAATAATTAAAATATTACCCCCCTATATCAGTGTGAGGGTGTGACTGTTTGACATCGACTGACCGTGGAGGTTTACCGTCATGTATCTGGTGAAACATCAACAACACTTCAATTCCAACGGACACACAGGAAGGTGAGGCTGCTGCTAGAGAACTTTAAACTAACATCATCTACTGGATGTGAGCTCAGACGCCTGGAGCACAGACACACCAACATCCAGCGGTCAGATATGTTCACTAGAACAAGAGGAAGAAGAGATGGAGGAGGAGGAAGAGGAGGAGACAAGAGGAGGAGGACGAGGTTGGATGGTGTATTGTTGGTGCTGATGAGCCGACTTTATTTCTATCTCTCTCTCTCTTCATCAGTTCAGACCATCTGTATGGACGCTGTTCAGTGAACGAGTTGGCAGGAGATCACATTGCGTGTGTGTGTGTGTGTGTGTGTGTGTCAGGGAGGGTTGCCAGATCAATAGGCAGCAGGAGCCCCGGTGACTTACGGGATAGATCAGCGCTACAGAGCTGCTGGTCGCACTGATAACGCGCACGCACACACACACACACACACACACACACACACACACACAGACACGTACATCTTTCTATTTATAGCTGCGAACACTTAAAGTACTGCAGACGGGTCAGAGGTCAAACATGAAGCCATATATTACCTGAGTGTGTGTGTGTGTGTGTGTGTGTGTGTGTGTGTGTGTTGTAGCTCATTTATATGCACAGCGCAGCCAGACCATATGTCTGCTACACACACACACACACACACACACACACACACACACACACACACACACACACACTCCTCAGTAAGTTTCTGATCTTCTCAGACTTGATGTGAATTTCTCCGTACGTTGGATCACGTTGCTAAAATCTCCCAACAAGAATGTTTGATCTCTCTTTAGTATTGTAAATATCCCAAAATACAGTTTGACTAAATACTATTCCCTTTAGGTGGAAGAAGAACCAGCCGGGGTACGAGTACCTCGCTGATTAGGAGTCCCTGGTTTGAGACACTGACTGTGTGTTCACACGTCTGGATGGAGATCTCTGTTGCATGTCAGCTCTCTAGTGTCACTAACACCGGAGGAAACGGACAGAAATGACTTAAAGAAAAGTCAAACGTCAACATGATCATCCTGAACAACATGTTACCGTTCAAGCCGAGGTTCACGTCATGTATCAGGACACTTGACATATTCTGATAATGTTAAATTAAATGAATGACAATGTCTTCAAATCAACACGTTCTCATCCCCGACTCGTCACATGCCACCGCTTTGTCTCGCCCCTCGGCTTCACTTCAGGGTTAGGCAACAAGACGACTTAGTTTAAGTAAGAACTACATGGTTGGGATTAAAACGACTGCGTTTTTAAACTGAGAAAATAACCCCGAACGTTGTGAACATGAGACACGAACCAACAGCTGATTGTAACGTGATGAACGAGACACGAGCAGCGGTCTCCTGGATGAGAGCCCTGTGTTTGTTGGACTCATCCACCTCCTCTCCCACCCGCCCTGAGTGTCTTTTTCGCTCTTTAATCTACGTCACCACACGCCTGGTGCACGTTCTCAGAGCGTTAACTGTTGCCGTGGATGGGTTTACCTCATACATCACACACATACTGTTGCTAAAGGCTGCTTCTGCGACGGCATCTATAACAAAGCCTCGGTATTTGACACCCTGGGAACAAGATTGGGCTGGTTCCAATATATACAGTCTTAAAGTAGCAATAGACACATTTTTGATTTAACTTATCATTATGAAGTAAATCTATAATGTCTATAGAATAATGACAGCATCAGCGCTTAGTCTGGTTCCCTATAAGCCTCACTTTCACTCTGTAATTCTGTCTGCCACCGGGTCTCCCTGGAAGAAGAAGCCTCCATTGACAGCACAAAGGAAGTACGTCAACCGAAACAGGAAGAAGAGAGCTCTTTCGTTTGACCTGGTAGCTATCGGTAGCTAGTTCTTTTCAGTTACTGTCTCCAGTAGAGGAAATGGCAGACGGTGGAACAACCAAAGTAACTTGCAGTGTGTCCTGGACAACTCTTCTCCAATGAAAGCAGCTCCAGCACTGACTGACTCCAACAGTTGATCAAAGTTGCCCTGTGACATCACGGCACATTCATTTGCATAAAGTAGAGTAATGAGACTCCGTGTTGTTGGACTGTGATTACTCTGAGCAGCATCGGTAATTACAATATAACATATTGGAATATATATTCTCGCTTTATCCCCGATGGTCCGAATCCGTACCTAAATGTGTCGCTAGTCGGCTCTGAGGAAAACAGAAAGCGATCCGGTTGTCTTTGCGACAGCGACGCCGACAAGAATACCACTTGGGAACACTAGGAGGGGAAATAGACTGCTGGCACTTTAAATGAAGTTGGGAGGGACGTGTGTAATCTGTGAAACCGCTGGCTGCTAGATTAAACCACCACGCTGACACTCTGGTGCTGTTTATTAACACTTTGCTCTCCGCTTCATCAATTTTAAACTTAATTCCTGACTTGAGCATCACTTCTGAGGCAGTGTGCATCTGAGGCGCGACGCAGTGAAAATGATCTGCTTCACACTTCAATTCATGCAATTTACATGTATTAATGTATTTAACACTTTAATAAACAGACTGTGGAGTGTCTGAAGATCTTCATCAGTGTGGATTCGACTGAAATAGTCTCATCCCAACGTCGACTGCTTTTGGAAAACGCTCGTCGGTGATGTAAAGAGTGAAAAATAAAGTGGTTGGTTCCTTTAATCGCTTCTCTTCAGGAACCAGCGGAGAGAAGGAGTGAAGTGTCGTATTTACCAGCAGACGCAAACAAGACGAGACACCGAAATAAAAGAAAGAGGAACTAAAAACGCTGTCATGGAGCTTCACAGCGCTCCGCCACGTCTACCACGGCGAGGAGAAGAAGAGGAAGAGGATAAAAGGAGGAAGAGGCTGCAGGAAGCTTCTCTGACCGTCAACAACAACCAACCTGCCAGTCGCTCCGTCACAAAGACAAACGGAACTGACAAGAGGAAGGAGGAACACGAGGCGTTCGAGTGCAGCGGGGAGGACGGGAAATATCACCACTTTGACAGAGACAGAAAACGAGAAGTCAAACACTGTTTGTCCTCGTCCAATCACAACGCACCGACAGAGACACGAGGAGACATGTGAGGTTCAGTTCAGATGACTTTGTCTTGTTTTGGTTGATAAATGTCAGGATTATAAGTTCTATATTAATGACACTATGTTATGTGTGTTTTTACACTCAGTGCTGATCTCTGTTCTCTGGCTTTCACTTTTCTGTCCTTCAGATTCATGTACTGTTGCACTGCGTCGGCATGCATGAGTAGTAACATGCATGACAACCAAAAGTCAGCGCTGCAGTGTTTACTAGAGGTGTGAATCATCACTGTATGTGCTCAGATAAATACAAACTCTCTTTTTATTTTAAAAACAATCAGACTCCAACAGTCTACAATATGCAAAGCTGCATCCGTTCAGCAGCAGTAGATCTGTGTGACCCTCCTCAGAACATCATCACTACACAAACCAAACACAAATCCTCCTGCAGGGTGTTACAAGTGTCCTGTAATCTACAAGAATATGCTTTTCATATAGCAGCTCTCAGGGTGTTTTACACTGCATGAATTAGCCCAACAAACAAGAACAACACCTCGCTTGTATTTCAGCCTGCGTGCACGTTTTATTTTTTCAGCTCAACATTGTTGAATCAGAGCAGCTGATGTTGGTAGCGAGAGCAACGAGTTAGCAGACTGCTAACCGAGTGTTTGAATGCTGTCACTCAAACCAGCGGCTGCACCCCCCCGCCCTCTCTACCTACTTCCACTCCGGTTGGGTCGGCCATGATAAAAACAATCAGCGAGGAGTGGAAGTTGGTTATAAAACCCTTCAACAGCAAGTCTGCAGCGATGCCGACTTACTGGCCACGTGCAACAGCGTTTTGTTTTCGACATGGAACGCGCTCCGTACTTCCGTGCGACTACCTGCACAAACGTAAACTGCTTAAACTAAGATAGACATTTATTAATATTATCATACAGACGTTAACAACTGGAAGGTTACGTCGTATTTAGGAGTTAAAAATACAAAAACAAGAAAATATTTACAAAAAAGAGAAATGCCACCACAGAAACAGAGGAGTGAGATTCTGTTTTTTTAGTTTCCCTGTATATTATTATATATTCTTTTTATTCTTAATGCAGTGAACCTTTGCACATCCCTTTTGCTTGATACCAAACGGCGAAATAGTTACGAAACGTTACAACAGTTTCCGTCAGAGAGAGGGAAGTTCGTCCCGAAGCTCGCCGCTGTATTTAAACCCTCCACCTTAAAGAAGGTGCTTCATTCAGCTGTGAGTGTGACTACAGACGGAGTCACGGGGTGGGAGGGTGGAGGGACCGGTTTGATGCAGAACCGATGCAGAATCGTCTGCATCGCGATGCATCTTAGAAGCGAGACATTTCCACACCTCTAGTCGGCATGAATGTGCAGTTGCATGCATGATAACCAACAGGCAGTGCTGATTAGTGTGAACATAATCATAGCCAAAATATGTCCTCGCTATCTTATACACATTCCTGTTGTTCTCTGACTTCTGACCCTCCACATTCCTCTTCTCAGTCCAACTCACAGTTCACCCTTTAAATCCAGATTCCGACGGAGAGTTTCTGAATTTCACCGTTTAACTGCCGTCATGTTGTGATGTCATCCTCCGCCACAGCTCGCTGGAGGCTCGTTTTACATTCTAAACTCATATTCAGGTGTAAAAGTTGTCTGACGGTGACTCTGTCGTCCTGAAACATCGTCTGCAAACAGATCTGAAGCAGCATCAGTGAGGGAGGAAGAGGAGGAGGAGGAGGAACAACAACAAGTAAAAGTCAACTACATGTGGCTCTTAGAGGTCAGACGGAGGGTTGGCCGACGGAGGACGCAGCGCGGCCGTCCATCCACGCTGTCCTGGTCAAACCTGGCAAACGTCAGCGCACGTCAGCGCACATCAGCCACACACACACACACACACACACACACACACACACACCTCTCAGAACGGGTGAAGTGAAGCAGAAAATGGGATTCAGGTTTGTCCCTCTGCAACCTTCCCATCGCTCATTTAGATGCGTTAACTTATTCGGACTGAACGCTTTTTACACTCAAATGATGCGGCTGTACCTCTCTATCACACACACACACACACACACACACACACACTGAGTTGGGAGAATTTCACGCTCTATGTAGGCCATCATTATTGGAAATGAAGAAACACCTCCTCGTTTAGAGATGCGCTTTGTTGCCACATCTCATTTCCACTCGGCCTCTGAGTTTATTTTATCTCTCCGGTGGAGATAAGCGGGATAAAGAACGCTCTTATCTGCCGAGTGCTAAGTGGATGAGGAGCCGTACACTGTACGCCGTGTACGCGCTGTGTACTCGACTGGGTAAAGTGAACAAATAAGGCTGATACCGGCTAAATCTAATACTGCCCCGGGGCACATTACACCCAGAATGCAATGTGGCAGACGATTCCTTCAGCGGAGGAGATGCGACGCACTCTGGGCTCAAATGAAGCAGAAAGTTTGGACCTAGGGGAGAGGGATGGTGAGGATTCATTTTAACATTTTGTTTTGTATTGTCTCTCTGTGTGTGTGGGGGGGGGGGTGTTCCTGATGAAAGCCTGAACAGTAAATCACAGAGACGACCTGTCGACGCAGCAGTGGCCTCATTACAGCTCTGTTTATAGGGAAGACATCCACATATTTACATGAGGAAAGTCTCCAGGTTTCTCTTTCTGTTTATTCTACGGAAGATCAGCTGTGTCCTGGTTGAAACGTCTCACTAATCATCTACAGAATAACCTCAATAGGCAGCTAGAAAAGTCAACGTGGACTTCTGGTTTCACACGGGACATGAACAGCCTCCTCCCTATGCAGACTTTGGCGCTCTTTATACTACGTCACCTGTCCCGGCTCATGATTACATCGTCTATATATGAATTATAGTGCATTACTGTTCATAAGTACGGCTACGAACGGTGTGTGAGAACAGCCTGAGTAGGGTGAAGGAAAAGAAAGACAGAGCAGCGAGATGTTTGCTTTGTCTCTGAGCTCCAGTTCTCAATGTTAGAGAAGTCGGCTGAACTTCTCCTGAACCAGATCGGACCGCTGGTACCATTTGATCTGAGGTTTCTAGGAACCACGCAGACTAGAAGTTCCAGGAGTTTGTTACTAAACTAACATTATCATGGTGTGTTTCTCTGACTGTGTAGGAATCAGATGTTCTAACAGATCATGTCCGATGTCACTAATAAACACTGATTTAGTGGTTTAGTGTGGAGCAGCTGCCGGACTGAGGTTTGAATGGCTGAAGGCCGTGAATATTATGGCATCTATTTAATTCTACTTAACCGACAAACATCTCACCAGAAGGTTCATTTTTGTAGATTTCTATGGCAGATGTTCAAAAAATGTCTCAGATGGAAATTTGAACATCAATAAAATAAAAAAACACCAACTGAGAGAATCTGACATCAGTAATGACCGACTGGAGGTAGTTAACAGGATGATCTCAGTGGAAGGATGGAGAGTTAAAGCAGCGGGTAGAAATGGAGCAAATATGATTAAAAAAAAACGTCACTATATCCTGACAGTAGACAGGTAATCTGAGAAAAATCATGTTCCTCTGTGTCCTCCGGTGCTCCTAACGGCATCTGCAAGATTTCTCAGACCGGAGGAAAACAACCAATCAGAGCTGAGCTGGAGTCTGCCGTCTCTGAGAGCCGGCTGTCAATCACTCTGAACTCCGACCAAACGGTGAAACTAGGCAGCGCTGATCAAATATGAATCAATATTCTGTTACTGTAATGCCTATTTCTCTCCTCACATGTTCTCACAATCATCTTGTACACTCTGAGAAAGAAATCTGTAGAAGAACAGATAACGTCCTGGCAGAAGATTAGCAGGACATTCTCCGTTAAGTTTACTGACATTTCCTTCAACCCCTAAAACGGAACATTTATGTATATTTACAGTATATCCTCCGTACCGAGCCAAACAGCAGCCCAACCTTTACATTCTGGAGGGGAAACAGACGCTAACGCTGCGTTTATACGTTACCTATCGGTCTAAATCTGGAGCTAACTCTACCTGACGTCCACTGAAGTCTGAAATATAAACTTTGGTTAAACATAAATTACAATACCAAACTTAGTCTCAGAATGAGTCAGCAAAATATTCCTGGTGACGTTAACAGTCGACAACAACAGCTGGACTAAACAATAAAACCGGTTTCCAACTAAACCATCACTGAGCCAACGTTCAGTCTTTAACATGAATCATCTGGTTCCACATTAATAGTTGATTATTTTTACCACAGAAGTGAGAGTAAGGTTTCTCAAAATCCAAAATTTGAACTAAACTTTGCCGTGTGTGATGGTCTCTGCCTCTTCTAACTTTCGCGCTATAGCGGAGGTTCTTGTTCCCACAATGCAATGCGTATTTAAAAAAATACGGGAAAAACTCCTGAGAAAAATCAAAACAGAAAATCCCTTCACATTAACGCGGTTCATTGGCCCGTATCTGTACGGACTTTTCTTAGAGTGTAGTGTTCTGTTTAGCTGTAAAATGAGAAGGTTTGTGACCCGGCAGCCAACATGAGATCTGTTGAGGAAACACCAAGAAGCCCCGCCCACCAGCCGGAGCACACTTCCTCATTTTACAGCTAAACACTACAAGATGTTTCCTGTGTGACTAAACTAAATAGAACTTTCAGATCTGACTCAAGACCCACAAACAGCTCTGATGAATTCTCTCTTAAGGGTTTTAAAGTCAGGGTTTCTTCCTCTTCTTTATGTGTCGGCTCTGTTTCTCTTTAATTGAGCCGACTCTTTGGTCAGCAGTCTCTCCGCAGAGCGGTCTGGACCTCCAGAGACCGTCCTGGGAACATAAAGGTCAAATCAAAAAACACCAAATAGAATAAAAACCCTCTTCCTCCCGCTTCCTGTGAATCTGCATATCTAACGAGCGTGGAGGTGACTCTAACGACCTGGCTCCGGCGAGCGCCAGCCAATTAGAGCAGCCGAGGAAAAGGCGGCGGGCGCTCTCTCTCCGTGGCCTCGCAGCAGCAGCAGCAGCAGCATCTGAAGCTCACAGCGCTGCCTCCGTCTGAACATCTGGTTTGGATCTGCGTCCGCCTGCTGTACTGGTGACCGCGCTGACGGGTCTATTAGGAGCACCGGGTGTGTGTGTGTGTGTGTGTGTTTGAGCCCGTACAGGAAATGACACAGCGGCAGCAGGTACACAGGCGCTCCCAGAGCGCCCGTCCAACCCGATCAAACGGAACCTGAACTAACCGTGAATGCCGGCAGATTCGTGTTCGGGGACCCGATCAGCTGCTGACTTCCAACATGGCTGCCAGAGGGCGAGCTGTTAAACACCGCGTGAGGAAGAACTCTGTAATGCCGCTCATTTATTGAACCAGTCGTTTATTTAACTAGTCGTTTATTCAACCAGTCGTTTATTTAACTAGTCATTTATTTAACTAGTCAGTTATTTAACTAGTCAGTTATTTAACTAGTCGTTTATTTAACTAGTCATTTATTTAACTAGTCATTTATTTAACTAGTCAGTTATTTAACTAGTCGTTTATTTAACTAGTCGTTTATTTAACTAGTCATTTATTTAACTAGTCAGTTATTTAACTAGTCGTTTATTTAACTAGTCGTTTATTTAACTAGTCGTTTATTTAACTAGTCATTTATTTAACTAGTCAGTTATTTAACTAGTCAGTTATTTAACTAGTCAGTTATTTAACTAGTCGTTTATTTAACTAGTCGTTTATTTAACTAGTCGTTTATTTAACTAGTCAGTTATTTAACTAGTCGTTTATTTAACTAGTCGTTTATTTAACTAGTCGTTTATTTAACTAGTCGTTTATTTAACTAGTCGTTTATTTAACTAGTCAGTTATTCAACCAGTCGTTTATTTAACTAGTCATTTATTTAACTAGTCATTTATTTAACTAGTCAGTTATTTAACTAGTCGTTTATTTAACTAGTCGTTTATTTAACTAGTCATTTATTTAACTAGTCAGTTATTTAACTAGTCGTTTATTTAACTAGTCGTTTATTTAACTAGTCATTTATTTAACTAGTCAGTTATTTAACTAGTCAGTTATTTAACTAGTCAGTTATTTAACTAGTCGTTTATTTAACTAGTCGTTTATTTAACTAGTCGTTTATTTAACTAGTCAGTTATTTAACTAGTCGTTTATTTAACTAGTCGTTTATTTAACTAGTCAGTTATTTAACTAGTCGTTTATTTAACTAGTCGTTTATTTAACTAGTCATTTATTTAACTAGTCGTTTATTTAACTAGTCAGTTATTTAACTAGTCAGTTATTTAACTAGTCGTTTATTTAACTAGTCGTTTATTTAACTAGTCGTTTATTTAACTAGTCAGTTATTTAACTAGTCGTTTATTTAACTAGTCGTTTATTTAACTAGTCAGTTATTTAACTAGTCGTTTATTTAACTAGTCGTTTATTTAACTAGTCGTTTATTTAACTAGTCAGTTATTTAACTAGTCAGTTATTTAACTAGTCGTTTATTTAACTAGTCGTTTATTTAACTAGTCAGTTATTTAACTAGTCGTTTATTTAACTAGTCGTTTATTTAACTAGTCAGTTATTTAACTAGTCAGTTATTTAACTAGTCAGTTATTTAACTAGTCGTTTATTTAACTAGTCGTTTATTTAACTAGTCGTTTATTTAACTAGTCAGTTATTTAACTAGTCAGTTATTTAACTAGTCGTTTATTTAACTAGTCATTTATTTAACTAGTCAGTTATTTAACTAGTCGTTTATTTAACTAGTCAGTTATTTAACTAGTCATTTATTTAACTAGTCATTTATTTAACTAGTCGTTTATTTAACTAGTCGTTTATTTAACTAGTCGTTTATTTAACTAGTCTTTTATTTAACTAGTCAGTTATTTAACTAGTCAGTTATTCAACTAGTCAGTTATTCAACTAGTCAGTTATTCAACTAGTCGTTTATTCAACTAGTCGTTTATTTAACTAGTCGTTTATTTAACTAGTCAGTTATTTAACTAGTCAGTTATTTAACTAGTCAGTTATTTAACTAGTCAGTTATTTAACTAGTCGTTTATTTAACTAGTCGTTTATTTAACTAGTCAGTTATTTAACTAGTCAGTTATTTAACTAGTCGTTTATTTAACTAGTCAGTTATTTAACTAGTCAGTTATTTAACTAGTCAGTTATTTAACTAGTCGTTTATTTAACTAGTCAGTTATTTAACTAGTCAGTTATTTAACTAGTCAGTTATTTAACTAGTCGTTTATTTAACTAGTCAGTTATTTAACTAGTCGTTTATTTAACTAGTCAGTTATTTAACTAGTCGTTTATTTAACTAGTCGTTTATTTAACTAGTCAGTTATTTAACTAGTCAGTTATTTAACTAGTCGTTTATTTAACTAGTCGTTTATTTAACTAGTCAGTTATTTAACTAGTCAGTTATTTAACTAGTCGTTTATTTAACTAGTCAGTTATTTAACTAGTCAGTTATTTAACTAGTCAGTTATTTAACTAGTCGTTTATTTAACTAGTCGTTTATTTAACTAGTCGTTTATTTAACTAGTCGTTTATTTAACTAGTCGTTTATTTAACTAGTCTTTTATTTAACTAGTCATTTATTTAACTAGTCAGTTATTTAACTAGTCAGTTATTCAACTAGTCAGTTATTCAACTAGTCAGTTATTCAACTAGTCGTTTATTCAACTAGTCGTTTATTTAACTAGTCGTTTATTTAACTAGTCAGTTATTTAACTAGTCAGTTATTTAACTAGTCAGTTATTTAACTAGTCGTTTATTTAACTAGTCGTTTATTTAACTAGTCAGTTATTTAACTAGTCAGTTATTTAACTAGTCAGTTATTTAACTAGTCGTTTATTTAACTAGTCAGTTATTTAACTAGTCAGTTATTTAACTAGTCGTTTATTTAACTAGTCAGTTATTTAACTAGTCAGTTATTTAACTAGTCGTTTATTTAACTAGTCGTTTATTTAACTAGTCAGTTATTTAACTAGTCAGTTATTTAACTAGTCAGTTATTTAACTAGTCGTTTATTTAACTAGTCATTTATTTAACTAGTCAGTTATTTAACTAGTCGTTTATTTAACTAGTCAGTTATTTAACTAGTCATTTATTTAACTAGTCATTTATTTAACTAGTCGTTTATTTAACTAGTCGTTTATTTAACTAGTCATTTATTTAACTAGTCAGTTATTTAACTAGTCAGTTATTTAACTAGTCAGTTATTCAACTAGTCAGTTATTCAACTAGTCGTTTATTCAACTAGTCGTTTATTTAACTAGTCAGTTATTTAACTAGTCAGTTATTTAACTAGTCAGTTATTTAACTAGTCGTTTATTTAACTAGTCGTTTATTTAACTAGTCATTTATTTAACTAGTCAGTTATTTAACTAGTCGTTTATTTAACTAGTCGTTTATTTAACTAGTCAGTTATTTAACTAGTCGTTTATTTAACTAGTCAGTTATTTAACTAGTCATTTATTTAACTAGTCAGTTATTTAACTAGTCAGTTATTTAACTAGTCAGTTATTTAACTAGTCATTTATTTAACTAGTCAGTTATTTAACTAGTCGTTTATTTAACTAGTCAGTTATTTAACTAGTCGTTTATTTAACTAGTCATTTATTTAACTAGTCAGTTATTTAACTAGTCGTTTATTTAACTAGTCGTTTATTTAACTAGTCATTTATTTAACTAGTCAGTTATTTAACTAGTCATTTATTTAACTAGTCAGTTATTTAACTAGTCAGTTATTTAACTAGTCATTTATTTAACTAGTCAGTTATTTAACTAGTCAGTTATTCAACCAGTCACTTTTTTGAGTATTTTTTTTTTTTAAATCTGTAATTTGACTTTGCGTTAAAGGGACTGTTAGTAAGAATCATAATGTGTTGTTAACAGCTTCACCTGTGTCCGTTAAGTCAACTAAAGTCAGCGTCCTGTTGCTGGCGCTTTTGCTCGCTCTACATAGACATGAAGGAGCATCGCTCAACACAGTGAGGAGACACACGTCAGCTCACTGCAGGCACTCTGGTTGCTGTCGCTGCTGGACATTCGTAGGAAAACGCACAAAAAAATAATAAAATAACTGTTCATAAGATAACAGAAGAATGTTTGCTGATACGTGGCTCTTTTATTTCATCATCATAGTTGGTTTCCAGATTAGTAAAACTCTGAACACAGGACTACAGCGATGCAGGCTCCAGAGTGACGCAGCAGGAAACGTCTCTGATTTGGATCCTCTGCTTTAATCTGATGTTTAAAATGATTTAAAGTATCTGTAGTGTGTCTGCGTGCTGGATGAGAACCGTCCTGCGACTGAGAGAAGCATGAAGAGGATATAGAAAGTAGACGGATGGATCATCTAAATGCAAATTGAATTAATCACTTTGTAAAATGTTTCTAAATCCATCAATTAAGTAATCGATTATAATGAAGAGCTGGAGAGTCTCTAATCACCTGCAGCCTCCGACCTGCTGCGGTCCGGAGGCTCACAGCTGATCTCACATCAGTGACGCCAGTGAATGTGAAGAAAGACGTGATGGAGGCTGTTCAAGAAGAAGAAAGAAACCTCACTGTCATGTGAGTGAAATGATGGGGGCGGGATAATGAAGGGACTTTTATACAAAGCGGCGGGTGTCACGGCGAAAGGCTCGCGCTCGCTCGTCTCCGTGAAGTTATAATGATGCATGAAGGGCCCCTTCATGTTTATGACATGATTGTGAGTGATTTATTGGCACCCCGTGGTAATTAACATCAGATTATCTTCTCCGGGAAGCTGTGAAGTCTCACGTCGCTGCTGCTGCTGCCACGGCTAGAAGTTCACTGCTGGCACTTAACAATAGAGACAGGAGCGTCTGGAGGGCTCCATTAGCACCTAGCCATATGTTAAACAGCAGCAGCTTTAGGTGCCACTGCATCAGCTCTTACCTCCGCCAACCGTTAGCAACCATTATTCAACCAGGCAGCAGCATTAAGTTCACAGTTTTTCACTAGAAAACCGCCCGAGGAGCCGGTGAACGCGCCGCGAAGACACATCTGTCTGAGCGAGGCGTTCAGGCTCCGACTCAACCTGCCACATTTATTTATATTAACCTTAAACTCCGGAGGACTCGGTCCCATCGCCGCCTCACAGTCACGTTCAGAATAAAGCAGCATTGTTCAAACTCACAGGACACGTGGAGACATACACACAAACACATCTGGAGCAGATGTGCAAGGTTTTTAAAATACAGACTATATCCTTCACAGTTGAAAAAAAGGTGACTCATCATAGAGAGGACAGTTCAGTCTGCTAAATAATGTCTCCGTCTCTTTCTACAGTCAGGAACATATCTGGACTTCGGTTTGAGATTGTTCAGGTGCATTATGGGAAATGTGGGATACAGGTTTTTGGGGTAGTGTGCAGACCTTGTTCAGACCATGTTTGACTTTGTGACTTCGTGGCTCTGGGTGCAGGAGGTGCAGGGGGTGCAGAAGGTGCAGGAGGTGCAGAAGGTGCAGGGGGTGCAGGAGATGCAGGGGGTGCAGAGGGTGCAGGAGGTGCAGAGGGTGGCGGAGGTGCAGGAGATGCAGGGGGTGCAGAGGGTGCAGGAGGTGCAGAGGGTGGCGGAGGTGCAGGAGATGCAGGGGGTGCAGAGGGTGCAGGAGGTGCATGGGGTGCTGTGACAAGACTTTAGGGCTTTTGCATTTGCATATGTCTGACAATCGCCACCTCCCCCGTGGTGGAGATGTCGAACGATTTACATAAAGTTTGCATCCAGCTCTCTCGTGCATTGACCCCGTTGTGGCCGTTCAGTCCACAGTCCTCTGCAGGAAGTTGGACGACGTTCTCTCACTGTTAAAAATCTTGCACTTTTGGGAGCGTGCGTTCCGTCGCACGCCATACTTCTCGCTCTTGCTTTTGAACAACATGGAGCTCGCTGTGGCCTGTAGCCTCTCTCACTCAGCGGTAAACAGGTTGGCTGATCCAAACGTCAATTTAGTTTTAGAAATTCTGAATTTTATATTTTAGAAAACAAAACAGGGGCAATAGTCTGGAACACTTATCCAGACATTGATATCACTAAAATCAAATTCCATACTGCGTTGGAACCCTCGTTCGTCTAAACCAAATGAAAATATGTCATTAAATAGCCTAAATAGAAAAAACAATGAGAAAGGACACAGACTAGTGGCGGTACCGGTGGTGACTAGAAGGTAGAGGTACACGATAAGAACCACGAGAACTCACGTGGGCCAAAATGAAATGTGCAAAACTCTTCACCGTTGAGTATCGGTGAAACTGAAGCAAGAAAGTCAGAATAAATGTGGAGTAATTGTGTGTAAATAGCGTTCAGTGTGTCATTCAGGGCTGCAGGATGTAATGCATCCAGCTACAGTATATATCTACAGTATATGTATAAATGTTCTGCTGAAGTCTTTCCAGCTGGATGTGTTGCATAAGTATTATTGTGAAGTATTACGTCGGCCCAGCAGGGAACCGCTGATCTAAATGCAGGAAACTTGATTAAGTTCACAGTTTTAACAAACTCCTGGTGACGTCTCCCCCCCCCCCACCTATCCATCAGCCGGTGCCCCCCGCCGCGACTTCCCAGCATTCATCAGCAGCCGTCCAGCTGCTTAGATCATCCTCAGCCGGCAGTCGCTCGGTCCACATTATGCAAAATGTCAGCAGGCGAGTGGGGGGGGGGGTGTAAAACTGCAAAACAACATCAGTCAGAGTCGCGGAGGAAGAGAAACAAACAGAGGATGGAGAGATCCGCCGTCCTTCATGCCCCCGATTCTTGAAAGTTTCCACTTTTCTGTGTCTGCCTGAGAGGAGCAGTGGGCTGACAGAGAAGTAGGCCTCTCAATATTTAAGGCGAAGTATAGGGAATGTATAAGGCTTTGGAGTGTGTTTGATTCATTATTCAGCTCTCGCCTATTCTCTCTCTTTCTCTCTCGTGCTGCGTGGAAGAGATAACAGCTCGGCTCCATGCTTTAATTCTTTTGCATCGCAGATTAGAAAAGGAAAAAAAAACAATCCTGGAGAATATAAGACGCCTTTATTTCTTATTCTCTCACTCTCCTCTTTTGCTTCTTAGTCCTGTTTGATACAAAAAAAATAAAAAACTCTTGGCGATGCCAAAAAAACAGAGCCGGGGTCTCGCACATCTCGTACGGCGCTGTCCTGGTGTGAAGTCACTCCGCGCTCTCCCGGCTTCTCGCCAATTTGCTCGACATTAACAGTGAAAGCGAAGAAGAAGAAGAAGAAGAGCGGGCCCGGCAGATGAAACGCTGCTGCTTTGATAGCAACAAAAATAAGTCACGAAGAAGAAGCGACGATGAAGGAATCGCCCTAACCTCCTCATCTTCATCTTCATCATCATCATCGGTTCGACGACGCTCTTTTTCTCCCTTTTCTGTGAGGCACAGCGAGCTGAAAAGACCAAATGAAATTAAAAGAAATCTCTCTCTCTCACGCTCAGCAATCCAACGCATAATTGGCTTCCTGGATTGACTTCAACCGCTGGGGGAAATCTCTGACAAAACCATACAGAAATAAATCCATTTTCCTGTGTTTTCTGTTTCCCTGGCTGCCTGCAGAAAAGGCCTCGTTATATATGGAAATGAGATTCTCCTCCTCTCTCTCTCAGCCGTCCCCCCAGCCAAACGCCTTATTGGCTCCCGCCCATGCAAATGCAGGCCAGGGCCAAGGATCCATTTACAAAGGAGATACTATGAGAGAGAGAGAGAGAGAGAGAGGGAGAGAGAGAGAGAGGGAGAGGGAGAGAGAGGGAGAGAGATAAGGCGGGATGGAAGCCAGAGAGATAGAGAGAGAAAGTGATTGAAGGAAAGAAATCGGTATCAAATCAGTGTGAAGAGCGAGCAGTGTGTGTTTGTGGAGGAGGTTTTATGAGAGCTGATTTGAGTGGCAGCAGTAGAGAGGCAGAGCTGGACTGTATGAGAGGAAACACACAGTGTGATTGTATTAAACACACACATGTGTAGGTTTACACACTGACCTCATTCCCTCCTGTATTTACATGCATATCTGAATATCTTATCTGGAAACACTAATGCAGGTGTAAATACATGCAGAACACACTGCAGTCTAAATGCAATTGGATTCGCCAGATCACATACAGCCGTGTCTCACGGGAGGTCCTGAAACCGTAAACAGCATGACATCACAAGGACATCGGCGTGTTATGAAGATGCATTTTAGGCTTTTTGAGTGTCATTTTTACAGCACGCAACAGAACTACGCTATCGTCTGCAGTTATGTTTAGGAAAAACATCATGGTTGGGCTTCAAATGAGTCTGTACACTACGTAAAATACGTACGGAAACATGGTGACATAACTACAGAAAACACATCCAAACGTCACTAACCGACCCGTCAAATTCCTAACAGGTATGAACAGACTGAAGAGATCTTAGTCGACTGAGACCAAATAACCCGATTAGCCGACTGATCGACTAAGACAGGGCGGCCCTAGTTGCAACTTTTATAAACGCTTTTCAAGTCAACCTTTTGTGCAAAAAACAAGTATATTAAATACAAAAATAAAGACTTGCAGGTGAAGGAAGCAACATTAAAAAAGAGGAAATAAAACCAATACGCTAACGAGCAGAGGCTGAAAGAAGCAGCTGTGGGACTCTAAAGTTCTCCGACCAGCATGAAGAATCTCCCCTTTCCTCTAATTACCCTTCACTGATAACTGAGGTGCCCTTGAGCAAGGCACTGAACCCTCAGCTCTGAGCTCAGTGACCAGTGATTTGAATAGTATAGTCAGAGGGATGTTGAGCGGCTGCAGACGGATCAGCTTGTGTTTGGCGTCGAGCATCAGAAGGACAGAACCTCACAGGTAGCGAACGACTCCACGCCGCTACCCCCCTAATTAGCAGCGACACGAGCTCGGGCGTCGCCGAACCGGGGGGGAAGCGTCCCGGCGGGTTGTTTGTGGCGTTCCGTCTGTGAGACGAAGACGCCGTGCGGCGGCCACCTCAGAGACCCCGCCGCCGCCGCCGTGCGCGGGAACGAGCGGACGCCCGGTCCTCGTTAAGGTTACCGACTCTGCTGGTGACACACGGATGACAAGGACAATTTACCGCCTGGCTGCGTCTCGCGGTCTTTGAGCAGACTGGAAACACACACACACACGCACACACACACACACACACACATTGAGCAAATTAAGTTTAATAAGAAGATGAAACTTTGAGATCCCTGCGGGGAAATTAGGAGGTCGCAGCGGCTGAAAGGAAGGCGACACAAAAGAAGAAGAAAATTAAGAACGGAGCTACTGCAGGAATATCACCGCCTGCTGGGACACTGTACACATATATATATATATATATATACACACTGTACACTAGTACTGTGTGTACTGCTGGGACACTGTACAGTGATACTAGTACTGTGTGTACTTCATACAGGGAAGTATTCTGGGTAAAGTGAAAATTCATTAAAAAACTGAAATCTAAAGAGTTTATTTTATTTGAAACTTGAACATGTTTTCAGCTTTCAGTCCGACTGACTTCTAAACTTTAAGTCGTGTTTGAAAACAACAATAATTCTCATTATTGGTTATTTTGCTTGTTTTCTAGGGCTGCTCGATCATCATAATTATGATTATTTTGACGATTATTTAACACGGTTACACATCGACTTTTTGTAAGTGCATCAAACAAGTGAACTCTGAGAGCTAAATGAAGAGGCTGGATCTATGAAGTGCTCTACTAAAAAGAATAACTGTAGGATAAACACATCGGTTGTGTAGATATGAACGGTGATGACACACACACACACACAGAGCGTGGTCAACAGGACGGGGTCCGTGTTTCAAGAAGGGTCACCTGGGTTTGGTGACATCGCCACACTGATGACAGTCACACCAAGAGCTCCGTCCCTCCACGCAGGGAGAGAGGACAGCGAGCACTAAGCGGCGAGATACGGACGAGGACTGCTGTAAAGCACCAATTCAACCTGAACCTTTCCAAGCCAACTTAGAGCCGGGACACACGGGGAACGTCAGGAGCGCGTGGCGGCTGTGTGGTTCACGCGTCGGCTGCTCACATCAGCTGCGTTTGTGCTGCTGCTGTCAGCTCTTTCTTTCCACATAGAGTTGACCTTGTTTCATTTCATTATAAATATAATTTATATTTATTTTAGACAGAGAGAGGTTCAGAAACGTGTGGTCATTTGTCAATATTAGTAATAATCCACTATTGAAACCCCGTACTATATTCATTCATGGAGCTCTGCAAGTCACTGCATGTTCCACAACACTGTCCTGCACATATTTCAGAATAAAAGCCTTGTGTTAAAAAATTAAGCACCGTAACATATTCTACAGATAGAGACGTGTAAACTGTAGTAATGTTGCTGATATGATGTTAATGTACAGTCAATAGATCACCTTCACTGTCTGATGTTGCTGTGAACCGCACGGCTCGCGTCAAAAATAGGCGAGACCTCGAATCTCTAAAAGAGACGCAGCAGAGACGCGCCGGCAGTATGGCTGCTCTAACCTGTTAACACGGACGCAGAAAAAAAGCAACGACAGGTAACGCAGCCGACACGCGCTGCTGACGTTCCTGGTGTGTCCCGGGCTTAAGTCATTCAGCATGAAAAAAGAAATCTTAGTGGACTGAGACCACAAAGACTGATTAGTGGACTAATCAACTAAGAGGAGGGCAGCCGTACCAGACACTCAACACAGAGTCACTGTTACTCCAACTTGTACACATAAAGTAGCACAAATGAAACAAGTGAGTGAATACAGAGACAACACCCTGACTGGATGACGGGGAGATTAGTCCGGTCACTGGGCAACCTCCAAAATCCTGCAAAAACACCAAACGTGTGTTTCTATATCAAACTTAAAGTTTGCTTTGGTGGTAATCTGAGTGAGAAAGGCAGGAAGTAGATGAAGAGCTTCGTCTGCAGAGCTGCAGGTGACTCATCTTCATGGAGTCGGTGACCTTTCAGGAGAAACTCCCTGAAGCTGGCGGAGCTCTAAGAACAGAGACGAGTTCACTCCGGCTGCTAAGACGAGAGGGCTTTTTCTGCTGATTCACTTCAACTGTCTGGACTTTTTTAAATGTAATGAACTCTCTCTGAGCCTCTCTGACCAGATCAAAAGCCCTTTGATAACGCTGCTGTTCACGTTATTGTGAACAAATCTCATTAAAAAGACCAAAAAAACAACAATGTGTGAGACGTCATGGCTGTCTGCTCCGAGCCCACTGGTTCCTCCTGAGGACGTCAACCTTTAAAAACACCTCACAGATATTTTATATATACATGTTTTATACATAAGGTGTTATCAAACTGGCAGGAGGAAATAGTGCATTTGTTGGGGACTATTTTCAGTGGCGGGTTAATCCACATGTATAGAGGGCAGAACCTGCTAAAACAAAAATAAATCATTAAATTAATAAATGACTTGGTAATTAAATACATACCTCATTAAATATAGAAAAAATAATATTAAAAGTAAATGCAGCCATTAATAAATTGATAAAATGTGGCATAAATTGATATTTCTGTTTTAATTTGCTTCTTTATTTATTTATCTTTTTATTAATTTCATTATTTATTTATTTTTGCATTTATCTTTAATTTATATATTTATTTTTGCATGTATGTATTTATTTGTGTGTGTATGCATTTATTTATTTAAGTGCAAATAAATATATATATATATATGTATATATATAAATACATGCAACAAATACATTAATTAAAAAATTAATAAAATTAATATATGAATAAATCAAAGGGAAAGGTAAACAGACGAGTAAATAAATGAGGGAATTAATACAAATAAATATATAAACAATAACACAATTAAATCACATTTTATCAATTAATTAATGGTGACATTTATTTATTTATTTATTTCTACATTTAATGACATTTATTTATTTATCGAGTCATTTATTGATTGAGTGATTTTTGGTTGTGTCAGGTTCTGCCCTGCATACAGATGTGGAGTGTTTGTGGCAGCGGGATGAAATATGATAAACTAAAAAATAAAGTTTTAAATAATCAATTTATATTTTTAAATTGAAAGATTTTACAGTATATTGTTTGCTCTCTTGGTTCGTTATTTAAGCTGCATTTTCATTAAAACTATATTTTATATTTACAGTATAAATAGATTTATGGTCTATATTAATATTATTTGTTTTTTCCTGTAAGTCAACAAAGAGGAAAAAATAATTCAGTCGTCCTCCGTTTTCGGTTCATTTATTTCTGTTTTTTGCCTCCGAGGTTTACAGAGGGAACATCCCCTAATACACACACACACACACACACACACGCCATCCAAACCCTCAGGACCTCAACTCAGCCAGCAGGGGTCAGAGGTCAACAGGAAATGGACAGGAAGTGGACTGTGGAGGACTGAGCTGGTGTCTGACCGCTATAACTGGAGCAGAAGAAGATCTCGCCCCTGGACAGCACTTCCCTCCATGCAACACACACACACACACTTGAAAACACTCATGCAGCCGCCACACACTCATCTCATGTCCCCGAACCTTTTCCTCTCTTAGTTGCACAGCACAAGATATAATATACACACAAACACTGATTTGACTGTGCATACAATTGTTGCCACATGCACGCACACACTCACGTGCACACTCGTCCCCAAACCATCCCAAAAACACACACACACACACACACACACACACACTCTGTGAGTGATGTGATGTGATGTGAAAGCAGGCCTGTCTGCGTGCCGTTTTGCAGTCCGTCATGGACTTTCTCTCCCTCAGCTTTGCCTCCCAGGCATTGACACACACACACACACACACACATACACTCACACACACTCACACACACACACACACACACACACACACACACACACACACACACACACACACATACACTCACACACACTCACACACACAAAACAAGCTCCACCAATCAAATGCTTCAGGTTATCGGGAGTTATATGTTATATTTACCCAGAAGCAATACACAAGTGTGGTCGTCCTCTGTAGTCAACCCGTTCTCTCTACCAACTCATCAAATACCGCCGTTCGGTCAGCGCTCCTCGATATCGGAAAACCGACACACGGAGGCGCCTTTAGAAGCTGACGGAGTATATTGAGCGACTGTGAATGAAAATAGGTTATTGAATAATAACGGGTATAACAAGCGAGAAATCCACTATTGGCGGGCAGAAGGGTCCAACAAACACTGGACTTTCCCCCCAGGAGACCGCTGCTCAAGTCCAGTGTGAAACGTACTCATTTATTGCGTTTTTGTTTTTAAGTAATTTTAATCTTTTTTTTTTCTTTTTTTAAATTTACTTTTTTAATCACGTGTTTAAAACTGCGACCGTTTGGTTTTGCAGTTTAGTTGTATGGAAACGTAATGTTGCAACCCGTTCTCATCTCTTCAAATACCGCCGTTTGGTCAGCGCCCCTCAGCATCGGAAACTGACGCACGGAGGCGTCTTTAGTGACGAACTTTCAACTAACTCAAATATATACCCGCCCGCGGCGTTATGCAACGGTCGGAGCAGTGACGTAGTATTAATAGTCCCGTGAGTCGCTCGTCAGTGAAGTTAACGTCAACCACGACCGTTTCCTAACCCTACAACTAAGCGGTTGTGTTGCCTAAACCTAACTTCCTGTGAAATCTGAAGTTTATTTTGAAAGGACACTATGCATGTAACGAGTGTATATTGACACGCCGTCCCTCGGTCTCTGATGCCGAGGAGCGCTGACCGAGCGGCGGTAGATGATGCGTTGGGCGTGAGAACGTGTTGCTATACGGCGAAAACATGAGATGGAGTCAGAAAACCTGATGGTCGCAAACAGGAAGTTCTTCTTCTGTTACTGTTGTTGTTTGTGCCTTCATGGCTACAGCCGGCTGAATGTCCAGTGTGTGTTTGTGTGAGTGTGTGTGTGTGTGTGTGTGTGTGTGTGTGTGTGTGTGTGTGTGTGTTCAGTGTTAAACCAAGCCTGTGTTCGGCATCACAAACATCATAAGTGATGCTTTGCCCTCAAACTGTTTGTGTGTATAAGTGTGTATTGTTGTATGTGTGTGTATGTGTGTGTGTGTGTGTGTGTGTGTGTGTGTGTGAGTGTGAGTGTGTACATGTGAGTGTTTGTAAGTATGTCTGTGTGTGAGTGTGTGTGTGTGTGTGTGTGTGTGTGTGTGCGCTGCATTAGAAGCACCGGCAGCATCACTGACCCGTGTTCGCCTCGGTGTGTTTTTATCTCTGCCTGTGTGACCCGAATTGTAAATACAGCATCCTCCGCTAAGCTGTGTGTTTTACTGTGTGTGTGTGTGTGTGTGTGTGTGTGTGTGTGTTGGCCTGTGTGCTATGAATTATGAGCAGCAGCCTCAACCTGACCCGATCTGTGTACGGGCTGTATGACTTTGTATCTTGCATATCAATGTGCGAGTTATCTCTAGAATATGAGTGTGTGTTTGTGTGTGTGTGTGTGTGTGTGTGTGTGTGTGTGTGTGTGTGTGTGTGTGTGTGTGTGTGAGCCATGCCAAGAGGTTAATTGAGGGGAGGGCCTCTAAACCGTTGCCCAGGGTAACGCTCTCCCATCCATTACCTCATTGGCTATTCAGCACCACGCGCTGAACAAACAAACTAACGTCGAATCCTTTCTGAGCTCCGGGGCCGGAGGAGGAGGAGGGGCCCGCGGCGGGTCGCCGTGCCCGCCGTCGGAGGCTCCTGGCTGGGCCTCCGGGGCGGCCGCGGCCCCCTACTCCCCCGACCTGCTGGAGCTCAGACAACAGGCTAATCCTTACAGCACACAGAGGAGCCGCTAATAGGAGAGGATTAACCCGACAAATACACCCACTCCCTCGGCTGCTCCTCCTCTCACTCCTCTACTCCTTCTCCTCCTCCTCCTCCTCCTCCTCAGCTTCACCATTTAAACACCTCTTTTTCTGATCCTCCTCTTCCTCAACTCTGCTTCTGCCTCCTCATCTGCTCCTCTTTTTCTTTCTTACATCTTTGCTCGTCTTCATCCTCCACTCCGCTTCACTATCTGCCTCCTTCATCTCCTCTACTCCTGCTCCCTCCTCCTTTTTCTTTATTGGTTTCTTCTCCTTTTATTGTCCTCCTCCTTTATCTCTACACATGTCCTGCTCCTCCTCTTCCTCCTTTACTCTTTCACCTCCTCTGCTCTTCTGTTCTACTCCACTGCTCCTCCATGTCTTCATACTCCTCGCTCTTTCCATTGTTCCTCCTGACCTCACCTCCTCTTTTACTCCTCCTCTCCTCCCACTGCAGATCTTCTGTTTACACCACTCTTTCTGTCCCTGTTTCATTTGACCTCCTCTTCCTCCTCCTCCTCTTCCTCCTCAACCTGACAGACTCTCCCTCTGTTTACACCACTCTCTCCTTGAATTGTTCCATCCTCCTCTCCTCCCCCTTTCCCACCATCTACTCCTCATCCTCCTGTTTTTACCCCGTCCTTTCTCCCTCCTCTTTCCTCCTCGACTTCTCCTCCCGGTGCAAACAGAAGGTTTGAGAGGAGGAAGGAAGGAAGGAGGTGATCAGGAACGTGAGGATGAGGAGTACAACTAATCAGTAGAGGAGGAGATTAAAAGATCAGAACAGGAAGAAAGGAGGAGGAGGAGGAGGATAGAACTCTTTCTTCCTCTCCTCCTCCTTGAGTCATCCTCTTCATCTCCTCCTCATCCTCCTCATTCACTGTTTTTTTATGCCATTCTTTCTTCTCTTCTCCTCTTTTTCTCGTCCTCCTCTACAGCACCTCCTCTACTCCTTTTTTTAAACTTAATTTATTTCTCATCATCCTCTTTTCCTGCCCCTCCTCATCCTCACCTTCCTGACCTTCACCTTCCCTCTTCATTCACTTCTTATCTCGTCTCTTCTTTTACTCCTTCACCTCCTTCCTTCCTCCTCACCTCACCTTCCCTTTTATTCAGCTTTCCTCTCCTCTATCTCTATCCTCCTCCTCTCATCACTCAACCTGAAACACTCTTCTGTTTACACCGTCATCACTACAGCTGGGCGATAAATCCCTTTTATTAATTCATTCAAATTAATAGTTTAGGACGATGTTTAGAAATGAAAACTGATTATCTCATCGCTTCCCTGAGCTCCGGTAGTTCTTCGTAAACTAAACGCAAGAGTTTTCTTCAGCGTCCGACCTCGAGAGAAAAACCACCGTCTGCTGGAACGTTTGTCTAAATCTGTGGAAACTGAAAGACTAATTTATTCTTTTATTACTCCATCATCTGTTCCAATCGATGGACAGTCTTAACGAAGCGACGTCTCTTAGTTTATATGTTGGCGAAGGATACAGTATGTGTATTTACTCATTTGTTTACAGGCCTACAGGATATCTATCGCTGGATGTTATTTGATGTTATTTTTGCATATTTTGTCGTTTTCATTTCAATAAAAAGGAAAATCCTTGAAGTTAGATTTTTCTCCTCATCTCTCATTAGACAACATCAGATGGAGACGTGTTAACGCCACCTACAGGCAAAGAAAACAGATATCTGTTTAGCTTTTATTAAATATATTTGTTTGTGTTTATTTGAGGTTTTACATTTTGTTAATAGGAAAATGATTTCAACATAATCTAAGGTAAGGGTTATAAACAGCACAACATTTTAAGGACATTATGCATGTTGTGATGACGCATTTTAGGCTTTTCACCTAAGAGTTACCTAAAGTTAGGTTTAGGTTAAGACATCATCCATCCATCCATCCATCTGCAACCGCGTATCCCGTTAGGGGTCGCGGGGGGGCTGGAGCCGATCCCAGCCGACATTGGGCGAAGGCAGGGTACACCCTGGACAGGTCGCCAGTCCATCGCAGGGCTGACACATAGAGACAGACAACCATTCACACTCACACTCACACCTACGGGCAATTTAGAGTCCACAATTAACCTAACCTGCATGTCTTTGGACTGTGGGAGGAAACCGGAGTACCCGGAGAAAACCCACACTAACACGGGGAGAACATGCAAACTCCACACAGAAGGGTCCCAAGCCGTTAAGACATCATGGTGGGGCTTAAAATAAGTACATGAACAACATAAGTACTGAAAACATGTCACGCTACTAATGTAACTTCAAAATCACTCAACAACACTCTGGTGCACAAACACACAGTATATGTATTTATTAACGTGTTTTTAGGTCTTCATGTGAGCACATTTGTTTATATGGGCTATCACTGTAGTTTATTTTGTTGCCGTGTTCATTTCAATAAAAAGGAAAATCCTTGAAGTCCAATTTCTGTCCTCATCTCTCGGTAAATAATGACCGAAGTTTGAGGAAGGTTTGACAGCGTGTTGTTGCCGTTGTGTCCTCTTCCAGCGCCGGTTTAATGCACCGGTTTACCGGGACTAAAGTCCGGTGGCTGCAACGGGATGCTGCGCATGTAAAGACGCAACGGCAGCAGAGGTTTTACTCCGACACAACTTGACACGAGAGGGAAAACACTTCTCCTAGCAGCTGTTTCTGTGACTGTTTCTCTGTTAGTGAAGGATGAGAAGCGACCGACGCTCCGAAAGAAAACTAAACTGATTCAAATCAGAAATCAGATGTGGTGTGAAAAAAAATTCATTTTTGGTCCATTTCACCGAGCTCTACTCTTTCTCATGTTTCTCCTCACCTTCCTCTCCCCCTCTTCCTCCTCCTTTTCTTCCTCCTCTCCTTCATCCTTTCTTTCATCCCTCCTTCTCTTATCTCTGCTTTCCTGCTTCTTCTTCCATCTTTTTCTCTCTCCAGGTGACCGTTGAGTTGATACAAGGGCTGGAAGTCAGCAGGCTGGAAAGAGCTTTAGTGTGTGTGTGTGTGTGTGTGTGTGTGTGTGTGTGTGTGTGTGTGTGTGTGTGTGTGTGTGTGTTGGGGAGTGGATTATCCAGGTTCCAGGACTCGGCGCTCGCCGGCAGCCGAGCGGAAAGCTTTAATGAGAAGTCGCTGTTTACTGAGGACAGAGTGGGACACACACACACACACACACACACACACACAGACTTATATAGACTCACAAAGACAAAAAAACACACAATAATACATGAACACACACACACTAGGATACACACTCCTCCTCGTAAACACACACACACGCACACACTAACCAGTGTAGTAATGGGATTTGGAAGGTTTTCTCTATAAACCAGTCTGTCCTCTGTCTCCTCATTAAGGAGGACTGTCCAGACCTGAACACACAACACACACAACACACACACACACATCTACACACACACACATCTATACCCACACACACACACACTGCTGGCTCTACAGGGCTGCAGACTTCTGGGCTCACTAATTATTTGGAAGCTCTGTTTCTCTTTTTCTGTTTGTGTCTGTTTGTGTGAGTGTACGTGTGTGTGTGTGTGTGTGTGTGTTTGTGTGTGTGTGTTTGTGTGTGTGTTTGTGTGTGTTTGTGTGTGTGTGTGTGTGTGCGTGCGTGCGTGCGTGCGTGCGTGCGTGCGTGCGTGCTGGCTCTCCTCTAACAGTAACAGTCTGGTCGAGTCTTGGACGAGGGCAGCAGCAGCAGAAGACTCTCTGCTGGTCCAGAAACTATCTGGTGGAATCTTCAGAAACACGATCTGATCCGAGATCATCTCATTATTTTAACTTCTATTGGATTCTCTTTCATCCGCTCGCCTCTTCGTTGGCATTAAAGTGCAGAAACGTTGCGGCCAAAGTCGACATGATTTATTGTCGTAACACAATTAACAAAAGAACACGACAGGATCACTGAGAGCAGTCCAGCCTGCGACAGCGACAGGAAACACGCCTGACAGTAACCGGAGGAGACGTTCATACAGCTTTATTTAAAATATATTTGTTTGTGTTTTTATTTGAGGTTTTACATTTTGTTAACAGGAGAACTATTATAACCTGATCTCACGGGGAAGGCGTATGAATAGCAGGACATTTTAAGGACATTACGCGTGTCATGATGACGCATTTTAAACTTTTGACATGTCATTTAACGTCATGTTGTTACCGGGAAACAGTTGTGGTTATGTTTAGGTCACAAGAACACTTAGTTAGGTTGAGGAAAAACATCATGGCTGGGCTTAAAACAAGTATGTAAATCAAGTAAAATACTGTACATACGTTTATAACGTAAAATAATTATGGAAAATGCGTCACAAACGTAACTCACATAATTCACGACAACGAGCAAAATAACTCAGTGTTGTTGAGTTATTTTGTTTTAGTTTAGTTACTGACGTGTTTTTTAGTGACGTTTAAGAAGTGTTGCCTGACTCTAACTGCAGCCGCTAATGAAGTGTAAAAACACTCAACAAACATGCAAAACAGGTTTAAAAATAATGTGCGAAAAGGCTAAAATGTGTTATCTTGACATTAGGGATGCACCGATACCACTTTATTCAGACCGAGTACAAGTACTTCCATCTGGGTACTCTCCGATACGAGTACCGATACGAGTACTTCTCTGTGTCTAAAGAGCCTCGTTAACAGCCAGTTATTTATCTTATCAACAATAACAATTAATAAAGGCACAATAATTGTTGCTATTCTTGTGGATGATATTAGAGAAACAGACTCATCTAGCCTCATTTCTTACAGATTCTAAAGCCTCTCTTTGAGGTGTCAATGTGAAAGTGAAGACTAGTTTCCTGTCTGCGTGTCTCTCTGCTGACGGCTGAGGTGTTTCTGTTGTTTAGCGTTGAGATAATGAGGGAGTGCTGATATGAAGCTTGTTGACATGGACGTACAGTAGAGAGCTCATTTATATCACGTTGTTGTTGTTTAACAGAAGCGCATCTCAGCTGGATATCAGGAACATACAGACATGGCTAGAAGTGGTACAACCACTGCAGCTATAGACTATAGTTCCTTTAAATAGCAGAGGATTATAACTTATAACATCGGCATACTGTAACCGGCTCACGTTTACGAGGGCAGGAAATAATAGAAACTAAATTCTGCTACATCAAAACTATGATTACAGAGAAAACAATCTCATCACAAAGCCAATTTAGTAGCTGCTGTTCTGGATCTTTTCGATTATATCCCATAATCATCATCACTAGAGGGAGTTTGCCCAGCTGTCATGGAAAAGTGGAGGAAATTTCTTTAAGGACATCCTCGAATTATTCAGAAAATTAAAGGGAAACTTGAACATTTACAAATGTATAAAAGATGAAGGTCACATCTACTTCTGTCTCCAAGGTCAACAATGAAAGAAAGTCTTATAAATAAACGTTTCTATTCAAGACGTTTTTTAATCTTTGCATTTGTTTTTTGAAGAATGTTAAAATGAATGAATGTGTGAAGGGAGAGAACTCCTGTAGATGTGTATTAAAGGATCACAAGCTCAATAGATGTGGAAGCCTTGGTGTGTCGGGTTAGTAGCAGTGTGGAGTTATGGGATGGCGGTGTTATAGACACTGTGCATGGAGTGAATAAGATATACAGGCTGTCAGGTACTGAGCCAAATGGAAATCAAATTTGTAGTTTAGCTTTGGGCGATAAACTTCTTCATCACTGAAATGTGGAAATGTGAGAGAAAGTACTTCCTGCCAGGAGGAATATTTGTCTCCGCGGAGGAGGAAGTACATTGGTGTGTCTCCCAGCCGCCCTCGCCACTCAAACACACAGTGCTCTCTGGGCGGCCATGTCTCTTTATATGGTCCATTCTCTGCAGCCGGTTGGAGCTCAGTGAGCCGGCGTGTGCTTCATAAACTCTCTGTTTCTCTGGGTGAGTGTGATTACAGACCATCCTCCACAACGTTCATCTCTGATTCACAACAACACCGACACACATTAGCAGTATTTAGAGATTTCAGGAGTTCATAGCTGCAGAAAATGTTGCTGAATCAGTTCCTAATAATCCTAAAGATGTTGTCCTTTCTGTAGCGCCGCCCTCATCAGGAGAAACTTTGATGAATCAGACGCTGCCTTCAAATGGAAAATGTGAGCTTGTGTTTACAACATGGGAAGTCGTGTACACGATATGCTTGGCGTTCAAGTGGTTAAGTCCTGAGAACGCCGCTGCTAAGTAAGGGGTAATGTACAGCGAGCCGGTCATTGTGAAATAAACCCAGACATGGCGATGCTGGACTCTGACGCAAAGCAGAAGAGTCCAGCATCACCTGCAGGGTTTATTTCAATACAATGACCCGCTAGCTGGACATTATCCCGCTTATTACACGGCTACTCACTGAAGAAATCAATAATTTGACACGGAAACGGTCCTCCAGAGTCTGACATCAGAACTGCGGCCATAGCAACGGTCTGTTATACATAGCAACGGTCTGTTATAGATAGCAACGGTCTGTTATACATAGCAACGGTCTGTTATACATAGCAACGGTCTGTTATAGATAGCAACGGTCTGTTAAACATAGCAACGGTCTGTTATTCAGAAATAAGAGACCGTAGAACGCTGTGATTGACCAATCAGAATCGAGTATTCAAGCCATGTAATAAGCAACGGTAATATCAGCGTTACCGTCGGCGTCTAGAAGCCACAGAGGCAAACGATTTTGCAATTTTGCAAGTGGGTAACATGATGCAGGAATACAAAGACATAATGTCAGAGGAGAAAGATGAGGTCATTGGAAATATCAACATTTACCTCAGAACTATTATAAAATTACCAAGAAAAACAATATAGGACTAAAATTACAACATATTAACTTATGCACCGAAAAAATGAACTTCCATGGCCTCTGCCATTTCTTACAACGTCAACAAACACGTCACAACTCATGAACTCGGAGCTTTCAGAGACTTTCCACTGAACCAAGTCGAACCAGGTTAAAGATTAACCAAGCACCTGCTGACTAGAGCATCGTCCCCACCAACAATATAGATCTATAGATATACGAGATCTTGCAACATGATGAAGAAACGCGAGGGTGACGATGATCAGGATGGAAACAGTTTATCCACATTCTTTAAACCAGTGGTTGACAACCTCTTTAGAACGTCTCCTTGTTACGCGTTACGGGTTATGGTGTTAGCGCGGACAGAAGTTGTGAGCTGTAGTCCTTAAATTGTTTAATTGTAAGGATCTTTAGAGGCAAATACATCCAGTAGAGAAGAACATAACAAAAACGTTGGGACAACTTGGCGGTACCAACCTCCAGGTTGGGAACCACTGATCTAAACTTCTTTATCTGGAGATCAAACTAAAACTAAAACTAATCATAACACAGGAAGTAGGTGCTCTATTTTTACCTTCCTTCATATTCTTTATTTTAATTAATCCACCATATGGTGCCCTCATAAAAAACACTGGAACAAAGCAGGTGGCGTTCCGTCACGGACACTTCCTGCTAACGATCTCACACTGAAATCTGTCGCATGTTTAGTAAACGTGAAAATTCCAGTCGTCACCTGCTGGTGAAAATGATGAGAACGCAGAAGTGTCTGAAATCTTAATTAACAGCTAACTACAGACTCAACTTTGCCTTTGTGTTTTTTCTTTGCAAAACAGTTTGTCTAACTTTGGGATTTGTTTCCAAACCTGTCTGATCGTCTGACTTCCTTTGGTCTTCTTGTTTTCAGATCTGAGCGACTAGATATTTACTGATAGATATAATGAACCAAACTATGAAAATAAAACCCAAGTTGATGTTAACCTGGAAATATTATCTGACTATTTGTTAAATATTTATATGTAATTATCTATGCAATGTATGCTTTTACTATCCAGACACTCGAATCATGTGATGGCATCATGTGACTGCATCAGGTGCATTTCTAAGATCAACTTCAGTCTGATGCAGAGCAGCTGAGTTTGAGACGTCTCCTATAGCTGTAAGAAATCAGTGGACTAATTATTAGTTTATTTCATGATCTTTCACACTTTGGGCGAGTTTGTCCTCGCCAAAATGTAGCCCAACTTCGTAGCGTTATTTAACCTCCTTCTCTACAAGCTAGTCTGACCTGGTTGGTACCGATGGATTCATCAGGTTCTCTAGTTTCATAGGCGCCTAATGACTCACATCTATGGTGCTTATAGTGACCGATAACGCCGGTTTAATGACCTTGGTCATAAAGGCTTCCTCTAGGCTAGAGGTCAGGCTTCTGACCATTGACCAACTACAACATCTGGTGGAGTCGCAGTTGTCAAAATGGACGGTTTCTCACAGGAATCCTCACTGAGGGTGGAGAATGGTCTGATAGGTGGTTTACTACGAGGTCCACTGACCTGTCACACACACACACACACACACACACACAATGACCATCAGTCATTAACACACAGCTACAGGAAGATGGAGGACTGCTCCTCCACAGACTCACTTTATATCTGTTTCTGCAGGTTCAGACATGGATGTGGTCATGTGACGTGGTCTCTCTACCTTCCTCTCTCTCTCCCTCTCCCTCTCTCTCTCTCTCCATCCCTCTCTCGCTCTCCTGTCCAGAGAGTTGGATGGTGATTAGCGTTGGGATTCTGGGACTCTGGCCTCAGTTTTCATTAACAGCCATAAACACAGTTCTGCTGCACCACCGAGACCGACCGCAGGCTGTGTGTGTGTGTGTGTGTGTGTGTGTGTGTGTGTGTGTGTGTGTGTGTGTGTGTGTGTGTGTGTGTGTGTGTGTGTGCGTGTGTGTGTGTGTGTGTGTGTGTCTCTACATCTGGGCGAGCTTCGTCGGTTCTTTGATGACGAGAGAGAGAGAGAGAGGTGTTGTTTATCATGGCAGTAATTAAGCCCGCCGTTCGGCTTTAATTAAAATATAACAGCAGCACTAAGTATGGACCGGTTCTCTCACACACACACACACTGAAGAACACACAGGCCATCTTTAGCTCTGTATTTACCAGTAAAGTAAAACATGTGAAAGTCTTCCAGAAGAGCTGAGCGGCCCTCATCTCACTCACGAGGTCTTCAACGGCAGAGACAGATCTGTATCTGTAGCGGCTCCAGAGGAGACTCGTGATTAGCGTCCCTGAAACCCGAACACATCCTGAGTGTTTGTCTCTGCTCTTCCTCTGATTGGTTCATTATTGGTTCATTCCCTCCTCTAATTGGCCGGTTCCCTCCCTCATTACAGCGGTGTATCATCTCTGTGTGTGTGTGATCAGCAGCACTGATTGATCCTGGACTAAATATAAGAGACACTTAGAGGAGAAGGCACGATCTCTGGCGTGAACTCACCGCCCGGCGCCGTGGCGGGAGGTCACCTGCCGGTTCAGACAGGTGCACAAAGTGGCGTATAAAGTTAATCAAAAGGTGTGGTGATGAATCGTTATCCTCTCAGACATTAGAATGATCTAGAGTGAAAGGTGGGACGACGTGAGCTCATCAAACCTGCAGCCAAACGCAGACCGTTCGTTTGTTTACCACCAAAACTTCACTTTTATTTTAATGACACTTTTAGTTTACTACACAGTTATTTCAATATTAAAGCAATTATTAGCAGATTTCATTGAAGGCTATATTCAAATTTGTGATTTGAGAAAAATGTGGACATCTAGGAGTCTACTCTATCTGCTGAGGAAGATCATGTGATTCGATCAAAAGCTCCAGATTCTGGAAGACGGAACCTGCCAAAATCAAAAATAAATTAATGACTCGATAAATAAATAAATATGTCATTAAATGTTGCAAAAATAGTATTAAAAATAAGTGTAGCCATTAATTAATTGATAATATTGAGACATAAATTGATATTTATGTTTTCATTTTCTTCTTTATTTATTTAAATTTGTATTAATTCACTTATTTATTTACTTAATTTTCCCTTTTATCTACTTATGTATTTATTTGTATTAATTAATTAATTAATTTGTTTATTTTTATTTTTTTATTTATTATTTATTTTTATTTATTTATTTATTTAACTTTGTTTTAATTTAAATAAATAAATGTATAAACACATGAATAAATACACACATTTAAAAATATAAAAATATATAATCAACGCAAAATAAATATATCAATACAAAAATAAAAAAATACATTTTAAAATGAATAAAAATAAATACAAAAATAAATAAAAAGGAATATGAAACAGAAGAGTTCATAAATAAACCTCCCAGGTAAACACCGTTAGCTGCGAGCCACCAGCTCGCCATTGCCATGTTGAGAGCCGTTGAGAGGCAACAGAAATGCTTCCAATCCTGCATTTAGCACCTTTAAATAATAATACTAACTTTAAAATTATTTTTTGTGAAGATTTTAACGACCCATAGAATAAATACGTCATTAACTAAAGACTCAAACCAACCGGAGATCAGAGAGATCTGTAATCCTGGACCAGGACTGAGGAGGACCAGAGACCAGGTTCACACTAATCTTTGAGTTCACAGCAGTTAAAGTCTCCACACACACACACACACACACACACACACACACACACACACAAACACACACACTCACAGTATTTCTGACTCTAACAGCTGAAATGTAGTCACACAGTTCAAATGACAGCAGCTCACATATATAGGCTCAGAGGTGTGTGTGTGTGTGTGTGTGTGTATGTGTGCGTGCGTGCGTGCGCGCGCGTGCGTGCGTGCGTGTGTGACCAGGTGTAGAGTCGTCACTGAAGGAGAAAATGAGTCAGAAAATGACAGCGGGGTACCTGACAGCGCCAACACACACTTTCTGCTATTTCCACTGCAGTGCAGCCTCAGTGACGGCACGATTTATAATTATATATATATACATATATATATATATAATTATATATATACATTCTAGAGATGCACCGATACCACTTTATTTCAGACCGAGTACAAGTACTTCCATTTGGGTACTCTATGATACCGAGTACCGATACGAGTACTTCTCTGTGTCTAAAGAGCCTCGTTAACAGCCAGCTGGAGGGTGTGAGCGACACACGGCAGGCTGGGGAGTCCCGCATACGAGGCGGTGCGCCGCCACCGGCTCTAGGTCGGCTTGGAAAGGCTCAGAGCCAAGGTGCTTACCGGGGCCGCAGCTTTACAGCGCTCCCCGCCTGGACCTCGCCGCACCGTGGACAAAGTGCTCGCTGTGCCCTCTCTCCCCGCCGGGGTGGAACAGGGCACCCTGTTCCCGGTGCAACTGTCGAACCCCAGGGCGGGGCTCGGCCCACGTAAAAGGCGCCAGGGGTCTTTGGCGATGTCGGCAACCCACCCGACCCGTCTTGAAACACAGACCAAGGAGTCTAACGCACGCGCGAGTCAGAGGGTGCAAGCAAAACCCCGTGGAGCAATGAAAGTGAGGACCGCACGCTGGCTGAGGTGGGATCACACCACCGTAAAGCGGTATCGGTGCCGTTGTATCGGAGCCGTTTTGCGAGTACGAGTACATGAGCACCGTATCGGACCCGATACCCGATACTGGTATCGGTATCGGTGCATTCCTAGTTATATCCATACAAAACTATCTTGAAGGTTCTGTTTTTCTTTCTTTCTTTCTGTTTTTCTTTCTTTCTTTCTGGTGTGGAAACAGACAAATATAAAGAACTAATATAACGTCAGCGTCTTTATGATATCAGCACTTGTTTATTGTAATAAAAACCTCTGAATACAAAGTACATTCACAGGTACAGCAGCAGGTCGCTGAGCTGCTCTGTTGGACTCCTACAGCAAACCAGTGATGACTACAAATATTCAAACTTCATACACCATTTTACAACTTTTTTATATCCCATAAACATACTGTTATATTTCAGAATAAACACACTGTTGTATTACATACAAATAGTATTCAGGCTCGGAGCAACGGTTACTCGTCTGTTTACTAAGCTGTCGTACTAACCAACCAGCTGAGTCCTACACGGCGTTATTTACTGGAAAATACAAGAAAGGAGAGATCTGACCGACGGCTCGGCGACGGGTTCAGTCTGTAGAGATCTGACCGACGGCTCGGCGACGGGTTCAGTCTGTAGAGATCTGACCGACGGCTCGGCGACGGGTTCAGTCTGTAGAGATCTGACCGACGGCTCGGCGACGGGTTCAGTCTGTAGAGATCTGACCGACGGCTCGGCGACGGGTTCAGTCTTTAGAGATCTGACCGACGGCTCGGCGACGGGTTCAGTCTTTAGAGATCTGACCGACGGCTCGGCGACGGGTTCAGTCTGTAGAGATCTGACCGACGGCTCGGCGACGGGTTCAGTCTTTAGAGATCTGACCGACGGCTCGGCGACGGGTTCAGTCTTTAGAGATCTGACCGACGGCTCGGCGACGGGTTCAGTCTTTAGAGATCTGACCGACGGCTCGGCGACGGGTTCAGTCTTTAGAGATCTGACCGACGGCTCGGCGACGGGTTCAGTCTTTAGAGATCTGACCGACGGCTCGGCGACGGGTTCAGTCTTTAGAGATCTGACCGACGGCTCGGCGACGGGTTCAGTCTGTAGAGATCTGACCGACGGCTCGGCGACGGGTTCAGTCTGTAGAGATCTGACCGACGGCTCGGCGACGGGTTCAGTCTTTAGAGATCTGACCGACGGCTCGGCGACGGGTTCAGTCTGTAGAGATCTGACCGACGGCTCGGCGACGGGTTCAGTCTTTAGAGATCTGACCGACGGCTCGGTGACGGGTTCAGTCTTTAGAGATCTGACTGGCAGGTCAGGAGAGGTTTTAACTGCCTACTGGAGATGACTGGAAGTTAAACTATGAAAAACAAACTATTCTGTCTTTAAAAGTTGTTTGTCTTTGTGAGAAGCAGAGCAGGAAGAAGGGTGATAAAGATGGACAGCAGATTTGGTTCAAATGCAGCAGCAGCAGCAGCAGCAGCAGCAGCTAGGTAGATAGATAGATAGGTAGATGTGTTCTTCAGTCCATCCTCCTTAATGGATCTAAATGCAGTTCATTATAATTTGTATTATCTCTTGTACCTGTAACTGTTTTAGGAGCTTAGCACAAAGACTGGAAGTAAAGGGAAACTGCTTGCCTAGCTGTGTTTTGATGTAGGGAATGGGAACCGCGGAGCATTCTGGGGCGAGCCGCCATTTTTGGAGGGTAACGTACGGAGCTACGGTAGATCATTATTCATCCGTCAGAAATGTATAAAGTACATGCAAAACACAAATATCCATCTAAAGAGAAGCTGACAGAGGTGAAGGGGCGAGTTATTACAAAAGGGAGGTCAGTTTAAGATATGGATCTTTATGAATCAGGAGGACTTTGACAGTTTGCTTCTCATTACAGTCACTGATGTGTTCAGAATATGTTCATCTTTGGAGGCCGATGCCCGATCTACAAACAGGTAGGTGTATGATATTAAAATCTACAGGCCAAATAACAACTACACAATCATCCGGACAAAGATAAGCTAGCTAATGTTATTCTGACTGAATACTAAAAAACTAAAACGTCGTCTAATACACCATATTTAATCTACCGGTATCTTGCAAAATGAAACCCATCTCGTTGGTCTACCTCTGTGTCTGACTGGATAAGGTGTTAGCAGTAAACAGCCAGCGGACGGCACCTTTATCCTCCAAAAATGTCCCCATTCCCGTTCCTTATTGGATTCCTCTGAGCATGCAGGCTACGATGAAGCTACGCTAAGACATTGGCCAGTAGAGTTCTAGCTCCTCACGTCTGTAAGCTCGGTTTGACTCTTTAAGATGCTTCTTACAGTCAAAATACTCTCCATTTGTTAATTGTGTTGTTGTAATAATTAATGGTTTGTGTAACGCCACCAACGGGCCGAACGCAACGAGAGGTTGCACAGCAACAAAACAAATTGATTTGTTTTGAGTCACTAAAATACCAAAATGTGAATAATGACGATGATGAATGGATGATGGTAGAGGCAATAAAACAGCTTTAAACAGTTTATAAACCCGTTACATGGAGTCATACGGATCCTGTTTGGACCAACATGCTGAGACTGAACGGGGAAATAAACCCTCCAGCGCCCTCTAGTGGACAAACAACGCTTAAGATACTGTTGAAATACCACTGCAAACATATCTTTGGTATTTCTTGCAGCTTCTAAATCTGACGTATTCCAGCGTCGGCTCTTCTTCAGTTTTGATGAAGCTAAGCTAGCAGTTTCCCCCCCCGCTTCTAGTCTTTGTGCTAAGCTATGCTAATCACGTCTTGGACGCACAGAGATGAAACCGTTGATAATGACAAACGAGAGCTGCTCCTTTAACTGTCGCCAAATGTCTTGATGAAGTAGGGATGAATATGTGAGACAATGGAGACCAAAAAGATGTCCACAACAGTTCCTATGAGAGTTTCTATTGGCCGGTGAGAGGAGGCTGGTCGGCTGATTATCTGCCGTTCACCCTGTCCTCCGAACCCTGACTGTCAACCGTGGACTACAGGCACCAGGGCTACCAAAAGATTAAAACAAAGAAGTCTGCAAAGGGATCGACTCGCCCAGAAAATGTGACAGTGAGAAAACAAAGCGCAGTTACAGTTTCTCACACTGCAAAAAACAGCTGGAAAAGAGCAACAAGAGCAAAAAACCCTGGAAAGGTGGAGAGCCGATAATCCACTGCGATCGTGACGAGTCCACTTCGGCTTCAGTTAAATCCACAAAGACGGCGCAGCGTCGACAAAAAGTACAAATCCACCTCCCGATAAAATGGCCTACAAAGAACATGGAGGCAAAAAACAAAAAACAAAAAAAGAGCCCAGAAGAAGAACGGATTAATTCCTCGTTTATTCGGGACGTTTTTCTCTCCAACAAAAAGGTTTTTTCTTTCATCTGTTTTTTTGTGATTCGATTCTCCTCGACGGAAACTTGTACCAAGAATGTGCAACATGAAGCAAAAAAAGCAGTTCACGACCACAGGCAAGGAGGGAAGAAGGGAAGAGAACGAATCCTCAGAACTGCAGCAGAGAGGAAAAAAAGCTTCAGGACTTAATCTGTTTTCTTTTTGTAAATTGGAGGAAAAAAAAAAAAAAGCTTTAGATGCTCTTTGTGTCTTTAGTTTTGTCTTAAGGCAGTCTTTTTTGTCCGGCCCCTCTCTCCGGCTCGGTGCTCGACGACGCTCCACCTACAAGAGGATAGATACGAACGTCTTACACCTCAGGAAACGCAACGCAGAAAATACATTCCATGCAAAATGTCTCATCAATGAGGAAAAAAAAAAAAAATGTCAATAAAAAAATAGGATTAATTGAAGAAAAAAATAATGCTTGAAAAAGAAGCTAATCAAAAAATGTAGGAGCGGTTTGCAGAGCCACAATAACGCAAAATGAATTCTTAGATCAGATAAAATGATAATTAAACAACTGCGCATAAACTCACACTGTCAGTTAAATGCAGTATTTATAATATTAATTATATTTTACACACATAAAAAATTCCTGCCGTCAAGTGACATAAAAACATGAAATGGTCAAACTGGATGAGCACAAACTCTGAAACACAGATTAACCGCTACGATACTCTACCATCTGGCTCAACTACAGAAAACAGATCTGTTCATTAGAAATGATTATCTACTTTATGATCAATTCTACTTTTTTAAATGTATACATGAAACAGCTCTGTGTAAATTCAGCCGGAGCATTTCTACATTAAAGAAACCAAAACCTTCAGGTTCTTTTTGTGTTTAATACATTTCATATGAAAATTACTCTTATCAACATGGGAGTGGACTAATATGCTGCTTTATGTAAATGTATGTATATATTTATTATTGCAAATCAATGAACACTAATCAATGACAGATATTGATCCAGAAACCCTCACAGGTACTGCATTTAGCATAAAACAATATGATCCAATCATAACATGGCAAACTGCAGCCCAACAGGCAACAACAGCTGTCAGTGTGTCAGTGTGCTGACTTGACTATGACTTGCCCCAAACTGCATGTGATGATCATAAAGTGGGCATGTCTGTAAAGGGGAGACTCGTGGGTACCCATAGAACCCATTTACATTCACTGATCTGGAGGTCAGAGGTCAAGGAACCCCTTTGAACATGGACATGACAGTTCAGAGTGTTATTGAACCTCCTTCATGACCAGCTAGTCTGACATGGTTGGTATCGATGGATTCATCAGGTTCTCTAGTTTACTATGATACCATCTGCCTTTCTTTCGGACATTTTACGGGCTTTTATCTGACGTTTTTTTCGTAATTTTTTTCGTAATTTTTGGGGCTTTTTTCAGAAGTTTTTCCGACTTTTTATCGGACATTTCTTTTACTTTTCTTCTGCCTTTTTTGGAATTTTTTTGGGCTGGTATCAATGGATTCTTTAGGTTTTCTAGTTTCCTATGATACCAGTATCTTCACTCTAGCTTTTAAACTGAGCCCACTACAAACTAAAAACCGCAAGTTGCATTAATGCGTTAAAGTAATCAGTGGCGTTAAAACTGATTAGTGTTAACGTGTTATCATCGCGTTGACTTTGACAGCCCTACTTTAAATAATTGGGTGTTGAAGGATGTGTATGAACTGTTAGCCAAATAGTTTTTCCTAGGATGGCGAAGGCATGACCCGCCCTCCTCTGATTGGCTAGTACTTGTTGCCTTCGTCAGTCGGGTTTTGATCCAGAAAGCTAAACGTTTAGTGTGAAGCATCTTAAACTCAGTTCAGCACGATCGGGTTTGGGTTCATTAGGTAGTCACTCAAATGAACCCTTCCTCTCATGATGAAACATTTCTGCCTCTTCAGAAACACAACGCTTGTTTGTATATCTGGTTTTACATGTTGATGCTCAATTTGCAGATTTTCAGGCAACCACGACAGATCCAGCACTCGTGAGCGGAGCCGGGACTGAAACAGGCCTCGTGGTGTCTGCGAGCTGCCTCCCACAGCTGCTGGTAGCCGGCCATGTGGGCCAACAGTCTGACATATACATGATCCTAGTTTACCCAGTGGAAACCAGTACTAGTCGAACCACTGTTCCATACTCTAGTACTCTGTTTTAACTGCCGGTACTCCTTGTACTCTGACAGGCAAGATACTACCTATCTAAATGAAATAGTACTAACACTGCATTAGGTCTAAATAACTCATCTTCATGATGGTAATCCCATAAGATGATTACTTTTATTGTTAGATTGTAAAGATCCTCTGGATTCATACTTTTACTCTTTATTTTATTTTGCCCTTTTAGAGTTAACCTTCATCTTCACAATAAAAGCCCGCTGGATTGTTTTATTCTGACCCGTCAACTCCACAATAAAAGCCCAGTAAATTGTTTTCTAATGACCTGGGATTGTACTGCAGCTGAATGACTAATGCTGCACCATTATGACTGTTTCTAAAGGCGTATTCAGAATGAATAAGTGAGTTTTAGAGGCGAGTGAATATAAAGTCTGAGCTGTCACACAAACACGGCTTCCTGCGGTTTAATACCTGAACAGTCGGTTAATTTAGTGGCTGTTTGGGGCGACTAAACGCAGACTGCACCGGTCAGCTGTTACTGCACCAGCAGCACAAATACTCTCCTTTAATACTCCGCCTGAGTGAGATTTACAAGGCTTCATGAGTCAAGTAGTACAGTCGGCCTGGAGGTACGCACACAGCGTGTCATTTAGTTCATGCATGTGTGTGTGCGTGAGGTCGCATTTTAACTCGGGGAAAGTGGAACGTTTAACGTGCACGTGCACACACAGTCAGAGGTGCTGCTGCAGATTTTGAGGGATTACAGTCCTCATCTAATCCGTCCCCTCGCTTCCTTTTCCCCTTCCCTCCTTCACCCCTTCTTCCTTTCCTACTTCCCTCCCTTTTCCATCTCCTTTCTCTTCCTCCTTCTAGATTCCTTTCCTTGTTTTCTATTTTCCTGTTCTCTCCTTTGCTTCCTAAAGTCTCTCCTAAAACCTCTGTCGATTAATCTGTCGATCACTTTCTCAGTTAATCGATCAGTTGTTTGGTCTATAAAATGTCCGATCAGTGTTTCCTAAAGCCCAAGATGATGTCCTCAGATGTCTCGTTTAGTCCACAACTCAAAGATATTCAGTTTACTCTCAGAGAGGAGGAAAGAAACCAGAACATATTCACATTTAAGAAGCTGGAATCAGAGAATTTAAACTTTATTCTTTAAAAAATTACTCAAACCGATTAATCGATTATCAAAATAGTTTTTGAGGCGATTCATTGTAGCTCTAGTCTGTAGCTTGAAACAAGAACAGATGAGGCAGGTTGCTGCACTAGAAGTACTAATGTACATACTAGAAGTACTAATGTACATACTGGAAGAGCAGAACTGAAAATACTTTATTTTGTTGCTATAAAAAATGAAACTGATCATGTTTAGAATGTAAAATATGAACCAGTAACTGCAGGTGTTTAATAAATGTAGTGAAGTACAAAAAAAAAGTACAATATTGTCTTCTGACATGTAGGAGAAAATTATAAAGTAGCACAAAAAGAAATACTCAAGTAGCTCAGTATTGTACTTCAGTACAGTACTTGAGTAAATGACGTTTAGTCCACAACTCAAAGATATTCAGTTTACTGTCACAGAGGAAAGAAACCAGAAAATATTCACATTTAAAAAGCTGCAATGAAATAATTGACTTTTTTTTCCTTTAAAAAATAACACAGATTAATTCTGTCAAAATAGTTGCAGATTAATTTAATAGTTTACAACTAATGGATTAATCGTTGCAGCTCTACTTCTACTTCCTCCTTTACCTTCTCTTCTATTCTTTACTTTCTCCTCCTCTCCTTTCCCTTTCCCTCCTCTTCAGTTCTACCTCCCTCCCTCCTCCTCCTCCTCCCTCCCATCGCGGCAGCATCTGTTCATAATGAAACACACAGTTGGACGTCGTAGTCGTTTAGCGCCTCCTCCACGCTACCTGCTCCAGAGGTTACCTCCCGCCGGGCGCGTTTGTTACACATCATCAGCACCTCCCCGCGACCTTCCCTCTCTCCTCCCTCCTCCCTGCCACCTCCTCCCTCCTCCAGATGTCATTGATCTGGGAAGTGGGTCACAACAGCGCTGAATCAAAGCCAGGTTACACAAGGCTCCGAGGCTCCGAGGCAGATATACCGTGTGTAATTTTAGCGTGGGTTGGTATTGAGACGGGGGGGAGAGGCTGAGCGTTTGGTTGTGATCACAGAGTCTACAGCCTGTAGACCTGACAGATGCTGAAGGTGCGGAGGGGGAAGATCTCGGCCTGAACGCCTCATGGATCTGTAAATAGGACCGATCATTTAGAAGAAGCAAGAAATACATTTAGACTATTTTCTTTCTGTAGCCACAATGAATTTTAAAAACTAATTTCTAGCGCACCAGAAGCACGGGGGACATTTCAACACTAATATCCATCTATTATCTGTAAACGCTTATCCTATTCAGGGGCCCGGTGGGGCTGGAGCCGATCCCAACTGACGTTGAGTGAAGGCGGGGGGGTACACCCTGGACAGGTCTCCAGACTATCACAGGACTGACACAGAGAGACATACAACCATTCACACTCACATTCACACCTACGGGACATTTAGAGTCAACAATGAACCTGCATGTCTTTGGACTGTGGGAGGAAACCTGAGCACCCGGAGAAAACCCACCCTAAAGCTTTGTTTCTACTCGTGCGGGCCTCTGCAGATGGCATGCTACGAGCATGCACAGAGGCGTTTATGCTCAGCGCGTTGCTCGTTGCAATCTGCTCCAAAACGCCAGGGGGGCGTAAAAATAAACAGTCTGTGGTTAAACAAGAAGTCAACGAATGTTACCGGAAGAACGTTACCGGAAATCGCGATCTCTCATATTCTTCCACAGCCTGCAGCAAAAAGGCTTCTTCTTCCTCCTCCAGTGTGTTGCCTATTTCTTTCCAAGAATTAATGTCTGTCTGTACAGGCGAACCCGTCTCCCCTCAGGAAGGCGTCCATGTTGAAATGAAAAGCGAAGCCCACACAGTAGGCGCGTAGTTCCAAACAATTCAGAGGTGCACGATCAAGCACCGCGACCACTTGCGGAGCCTTCACGCACAACGCAAAAGCCGCGATGACGTGATTTGTGCCGGCTTCTACTACGGCGACCATAAACCCACCTTAACACGAGGAGAACATGCAACTCAACAGAGGAACCATAACAGTTTTCATTAGAAATACAACATATCTGAAAAACGACTAGCAATAAATGCATTGAACACAAGACATCAGATTTATGGAAAAAATATTGAAAAAGCACAAAAATACACCTCACTAATCTCGCCGACCAGCTATTCCTCAATGTTACGAACTTATAGGTCCGGTGTGTTTTAGGATCTGGCGGTATCTATGAAGCCTCTCTCATGTGCCAAGCCTGTTGGAGAGTTACCGCGGCCGACGCGAAGAACGCAAATGGCGGTAGCAGAAACGTTATCGACGCCGGCTCAAGCAGGAAAAGTTAACAGAGTTTGATTTGTCCGTTCTGGGCGACTGTAGATCATCATCGCGGAGAGGACCCGCTCCCTACGTAGATATAAACGGCTCATTCTAAGCTAACGACAACAAGATTATTATTATCAGGTGACTATACACTAATGAAAACATACTTATTAACATTATATTCCATTTCAAAAGAGCAGAACTTTATTTGAAATCGTAGTGGAGATCCAAAACGATCCAAAGATTCTAGATATGTGAGGAAGGACTTTGGGGGAAAAGACATGAGACATGACTGAATCTTTCCATTTGATGCAACAACAGTGAAGTCATAAAAACTTGTTGGGTTTGAACACAATAAAGCTTCAATGAAGAGTTGGACCTGATCCATCTTATACTATATTTATTACTAACTAAAAACACAAGGCTGCCAAAAGGAAATTTTAATGTAAAAATCAAGGTTCAGGAGATAAAAATTATATTAATAAAAAATGCAGTTGCCTTGAGCTCGGAGGTCCGAATACTCTAAACTCAAGGTTAGCTTGCTACCGTCCGCTGATGCGGTGGAAGGTGGTTAAAAGCTAAAAAGGAAAGGCTAGTGACTGAACCTTGAGTTTAGAATATTTCATCACAGATATCTACAGCGTATTATGATCACCAGACAGCATGTCGATTTTTGGATGATTCTGCAAAACTGAGAATGTTTTTCAGACTTCCTGCAGAGTCTGAGAGGACGGTGGAGGTTGAGGACGGATCGTGGTTCTGCTCGCCGCTGATGACGCTTAACAAGGTTACAGAAGGAGGCTTGTAACTAGAGGGTCGCCGGTTCAAACTCGAGGCTGGCGGGATGAATCACAGTGGAGAAAGTGAATGAGCAGCACTTGTTCTCCCTCATTAGCACCACTGAAGTGCCCTTGAGCAAGACCCTGAACCCCCTACTACTCCGCTCCGGTGGAGCTGCTCAGCGGCCGTCAGATCGTACGGTGGTTGTACTGGGAATAATGGATGCGCTACACACACATCCACCATCCCGGCCTCCACATGGACTCCTTTGGTTTCCAGCTGTCCTTGGTTTGGAGCACATGGTGCCTTCAAATATTGGTGGTGTTTACGAGAAGAGTCCATATGAACGCCCCCTCATGTCGTATTCACCACCTCGTCAGTGGAAAGTTTCTGAAAGCTCAGAGTTCACGAGTTGTGATGTGTTTGTTGACGTTGTCAGAAATGGCGGAGGACGTTGAAGTTTACTTGTCGGTGCATAATACGTTAACATATCATAATTTTAGTCGTATATTGTTTTTCTTGTCTGAGGAAAATGTTGATATTCATAACGGCCTCATCTTCTTCCTCTGTCATTATGTCTTTACATTTACTTCATTATGTTACCTGTTTGCTGGCTTGCTAAATCGTTAGCCTCTGTGGCTTCTAGACGCCAACAGTAACGTTAATATTGCCGTTGCTTAGCAGCGGTGTTCTCACGACTTAGCCGCTTGAACGCCGAGCATATCGTTAACACGACTTCCCGTGTTGTAAACACGAGCTAGCAAGTTTCATTTGTTTGTTTGTTTTGGGCTTTTTTGGGGGGAGAGTTGCTTCTTTTGGGCTTGTTTCTATAAACTATAAACTGATCAACGCTGGACGTCACGATCGGCAGCTGTGAGTTTCTCTCAGTGAGGAGCTGCAGCCGTGCTCGGCTCACGATCAGTTCGGGCGGATGATACCGCGGCTCCACCGCCCGATCATTACTGCTCAGACTCTGGCTCCAAATGACGTCACAATCTGAAGATTGCAGCTCCCGTATCCGGGTGTGTTTTGGCTTCACTTCTGAACAGTGGGAGGAAGTGGAGACACGTCCATCTTTCTAGACAGCCTAAGGTTTGGAGTGAAGAAGAGAACTGCAAAGGGTTGTGGGAAAATAGTTCCACTGTAGAATATAAAATGCCGAACCATTAAACGTAATCAAAAGCAGAGACTACATGTAAAGACGTGAACTTGAAGAGCACCTTGCTACTTAAAAGACATACTTTCCTGCATCAACACCAGACGTTGGCATTGGACATAAATCGTGGGCTGCAGAATTGTCCAATATGAACATAAAGGTCATAGTGCCGCTTATTGAGTTCCAGCAGCCTGATTAGTTTTCCAAAGTGATAAATTCATCCCTGTAATGGAATTTACGTCCTCGATTTTTCATATTTTTAACTCTGCGAAGGCGGATTTGGTGCATCTAAAGCAAAAGAATAAATGCTGTACTTGGGTTTATAAAGTCAGGACAGTTGCCCTTGCCGTTTACGGCAGATAAACCGAATCAAAGTGGGAAAACAAACACCAAGGCTTCGCTCAGAGAGAAAGGTTATAAAGCCTTAAGTCGATCCGTCTGTTCAAAGAGCAGTTTAAAAAAACAGCATTTAAGCATCAGCATTCCTCTGAGAACAAAGCATCAAACGGACCACATTCAACCTCGACTAAAGGTTGGGCAACCTTTCACTAATAAACAAGCTTTCCTTTCTTTAACTTTGGGATGTTAACCAGAAGAACAAGAGACCATCCATCGGAGGGACTCAATATAATTACAAAGATTCCTCTCATGCCTCCGATAAATCTAACAGCAAGTGCAGAATAAAAGCTCAGATGTATTAGTTTTAAATATGACAAATATGATGGCAGTTTGGCCTTCCCACAGTCGATGACAGAAATCACATTCCTCTTTACTTTACAAAAGATATTGAACGATATGTAAATACTATCCTACACCGCTCTAATAAACGCTGTGAAAATGATAAATACGTGTTTCCCCGACAAGGACGCTTTACAATTATATTTTGTGCCCCGAGCTGCTTTGTATTCAGGCGGTGCACGCCCGGGTGTGTTGTGCCTTTTTCTTTGTTTTATTTTGCAGATCAAGACAAAGTTTCAGCCTCTCAGCGGAGGAGGTCGGAGGTCAGCGTGGAGCCGGAGGAGGCAGCGGTTCAGCGCCGCGCTCCCGGACACCGAGACGAGCTCTGCTGGAGGCTGACATTTGCTCCGGAGGGGGCTGAAGCCAAATTCATGCTTCTCTTTTCCAGGTTTTCCACTTGTATGCTATAGTTTGAAAAATAAACAATATATATATAGGGAGAGTACTACGAGGGGTCATGATAAAATAACTGCACTACAGATTAAAATGTCACTTGTGACCTTAAAACATCATCAAAATGTGACGGAGGAGCATGTAAAGAAAAGTATGGTACAGACACATCCACTGAAGCAGGAACTAAACCTGCAGCCTTCCACCATGACACGACAGGTGTCATAAAATCTGCTGTCAAAAAATAATAAAATAATAAAAAAGAGACTGCCAGCTAGTCTGAGATGAGGGGCTGATGTGGGGCAGAAATGGGCTTTGATGGAGCCGCGCTGAAGAGAAAACAACAACCCTGAGGCGATATGTAAAGTAGAGAAACCTCGTCGCCTGCCGTCCCACCGGCCGCTAGGTTTGATCAACTGATTTAGTGCTCGATCACACTCTGAATTACGAGTCCGGAGGCATCGGGGGGAATTTAGGAGGGCTTAATTAAACTCAACGCTGACGAGAAAGGCACAAATAATATCTGCAAGACTGAGATAGAAAGAAAGATAGATGGTAAGAATGATCATATAGCACCTTTCTGGGTGTTGAGATGCTTTTAAAAAGGCAAAATATGATCACCATGTTAGGAATAACATGCCTCCAAGGCTAGACTTGACTGATTCAAAGAGAGACTCAACACACTCTTTGGGGAAAACCAAACTACTGCATCAAAATTACCTCCTCCCGTTTGTATGCCTCCGTCAACCGGTCAAGTTGCAGTTTACATCCACATCTGTGCAAAAATGTCATCATTTCATTATTTTATCCTGTTAAACATTTGTGTGAAATCTTTATAATTAGCATATGATGCTTGAGTTATGGCCAAAAACGTGTTTTGTGAGGTCACAGTGACTCCAGGCAATCCTGAGATATCATGTCCATGAGAATAGGACGGACGTACAGGATGGACAACCCAGAAACATAATGCCTTCGGCCACGGCTACTGTTGGCACGGAGGTGTAAAAACATCCATTTGATCTGCAAACTCTTAGAAAACCAATCTTTGATCCAGACAACAACGTAAAGGTGTCAATTTATTGGGATTGTCTGGCATAAATAAAAGATACAATTGGATGTCGTCGGCATAGCAGGTGATACGAGATACCTATAAAATGTCTTTAAAATTGGTTAATGCAGCTTCGGTGTGCTATTGCCCCCATGACAGCTCTTTCAGAAGCGAAAAGTTTCTATAGATATTTTGATGTTTTCCACTTTCAAAAATTGTCGGAAACCACTTGCTAACTTTTTAGTCATCTTTAAAGCCTTAAGGGTTGAGTGTTTGATACTCAAAAGTTTGAGTATCATTTTAAGGTTGACTTAAAGTCCGTCTCCAAGTCAGATTTATGATCAAATAGGCAGCAGCACAGTTACACAGGTGCAGACATAAAACAAACATAAGAATTTAAAACGAAGCAGACGAACAATAGCCTTAGAAATAAGAATACGCCAGTGTTTCAGTCTACGGGTGGACAAAGCAGACCATCCTACCCGAGCATACAAAGCGCTGTGGTGTGTAAGGGCGTTAAAATTCATACTAAATCTCAGTGCTCCATGGTAGACAGTATCAAGCATATGTTGGCTTTGAGAAGATGCACGCATGGGTATAACCTAGTCCAGCACAGACATAAAAGTGGCAGCGACGAATCTCTTTTTGACCTCAAAGGAAAAGCAAGACTAAAATAAAAACCCAATTACAACTTAAGTTTTTTCACCAGCTGCTGAATGTGAGGCTAAAACGGCAGATAATCATCAATCACAATTCCAAGATACGTTATCTGAACGTCATCCTGATATTTAAGCTGGTTAACAACAAAACTCTCAACGGAGACGACTGTATCTATAAAAGCAAGAGTCTCAAAGTGTGATACTCAGAAGAGTATTTCAGTCAGTCTTCCAGCCTGAGGCTTTCTCAGGACTTCAGATGGAGAGGGAACTGCCATAAAGACCCCTTTTAACACAACCTAAACACAGGCTGAGGAGCTCTGCATCAGCCTACAGATTCTCCGGTCGCCGAGTCTCCAGCAGTTGCACACAATGGAGAGTATAAAAGGGTTGGGGAGGCCTCGGTGGCATTTTTACCTGCATGAAAGTGTTGTCTGGCTGCATAAAAGAGAAATTTCAGTGCTAAGTAAAGTCACAGTGTGGCTCGACACCACTTCCTGTCTGTCAGGCCTGTGATAATGTAATGGTCGCTGTCCAGCAGAGCGCTCTATTCACAGCTTAAGGCTTCCTTTTCACACCGTCCACAATAGAATAAACACAGTGTCGCCTGTGGAGCCTGCTGACTGTTTGAGTGGATTGTCCTCTTTAAACTGTCCTTTTGTCCTGCGCTGGATGTACTGTACTGCTGGAGGTCGTCTGCTGGTTTAGTAAGTGGTTAAATTTGTAAGAATTACTGATTTTTTTTCTCCGCAGGCAGCCAGTATGCTACGAAAATCCATTTGCACTTGAACCGACGAAACTTTAAAGCATGTTTTCATATCCAAAATGTGGAAAATCAAACACTAAACTGACATGAGCATCATGTAAATGATCCAACAAGTCCTCCTTTGTCTAAATGACAAAATGCATCGTCTGTCATTGCCTTCCAAAATGAGCATTTTCTAATCTGGCGTTGTGTCAGGATGACATTGTTTTTCAGTGCCTTTCAAAACCATTAAAAATGACAAATATTCATGCAAACTTTCCCTTTATCTGCCACCTCTACAGTTTCATGAATCAGTCCTCAGTATCTTGTGATCGGATCACTGAGGACGCATCTTAACACCGGGTCTGAACAGGGCCTTTTATGCTATGTTCACATTAGGAGCGACAGAAGCAACGAAACAGCCGGTGTGGTCGGCTACATTGTCGGTAAGCCGCCGTCGAAGCGTTGCTCGAGCGCTCGTTTGTGCATTATGTTGTTAAATAGAGCGGGGAACTGGCTAACGGCGTATTGTTTAGACACAACCAAACAGGGTGAAACAAAAACATATGATTGGTTGACGCTTCATTGCGTCATTGGAGACCAGCTCAACTTTGATTGGTAGCGCGTCACGCCCGCCACGCAGCGACAAGTGTCACTGGCTTACATTGAAAATAAGAAGAAGAAGAATAAACTTAACTTTATTTGTGTAGCACTTATCTAAACAAGGAGACAAAGTGCTTCACAACATACATGATAGTAACACAAAAAAGAAAAGTAACACACAAAATATAGATTCAATAATAAAAACAATGATAAGAACTAAAATAATAGAGTGCAGAAAGGCAAGAACAGAACAAAAGAAAATAATTTAACAAACGCAATAACTTGTAGCCGGATATTAGACATTAAAGAGCAGCACAATCTATAACATTGGATATACAGGTTGGAGAATTTTCATTATTTTGTTGTATAGGGTGTTACGGCCGCCCGCCGTATTCATGTGTATTTATATTTATAAATTGTGTACAGGTAATGGTATGGCTAAATGAATGGAGAATGAGAGCTCTCGTTCTTCAGAGGATGTGTGTTAATAGGTGCTGTTTCCATTGGCTGGCCTTCGATGACGTCGCCGTTACGGATTGGATGAGGACGGCGGGTCGGCCTATTTCACTTCCGGGAAAAAACAGCTGATAGGGGGTCGATGGCTGTCGGGTGTTTGCTTCTATCCTCCTCGCTAAACCAATCTTTTCATCAGCATTATAGCGTTGTACTTGTAAACTGTGTGTAGGAAGTATTAGAGTAGTAGAGTGGTATTAGTGTGCTTTAGCTCGTGTTAGCCGTAGCCTTTTTCCTCTGTGTGTTTGATGTAAACATTTGCATTTATTTTTGGGAATTTAATCTCTTGTTGTATTGACTTCGGTGTCTAACACAAGTTATATACATTAACTTTGTAAATATATGGGACTTTAACATCTAGAAGAAGTAGGGATGAACCGCCAGTTTATTTCATCTGGTTTCTTCTGTTTTCAGTTAAGGAGGTTTAGCACATAGTATTTCTGTTTGTTTCTGTTTGCATTTTCAAATGCTAACTACTCATTCATACATTCACATAGAAACTCCATTCAAACTTTAAAATGTTCCACATCTTTCAGATATTCGTGCTTGTATTCAACTTTTAAATCCCATTTCAACTTTTTAAACTATTCAACCTTGTTTGAAGCTCGGTAAAAATGCCTTTCTCACATTTTTACCTGAGTGTGTATTGGATGGAATGTTCAGAGCTAGAGAGAGGAGGTTTAAAATCTAAATAACAAAATATTTCTAACTTGCTGTCACTCTTCATGCATAATTTCTTCACAGAAATGTTGGAAATCTTGTGCTGGTCACACTCATGTAGCTATGGAATCAGTCGGACTTACACATTTGGCGATAAATCGCTGGAAGTGACAGCAACACAATACCTTCCCATAGGGGCCCATGTTACATTTCACAAACATTTTTGGATCAGAGCAAAAGTTACAACTTTTTTAAACTGCTGCCGAGGTCATATTTTTGACACTACACACACAAATGTCGCACCATATCTTCATCTGAGAGTCATTATTCTTCTCATGAAAAAATCTAAGCGATAGCAGTTACATTTTTTGACTAGCAAGCAGCGGTATGAGAACTGCACTTTAGCTTAATCCCTGTTTAAAATGAACTGGTTGACTGAGTTGTCACTCAACAGATTTCATCACCATGGCAACCTCTGATGCAGTTGGATGAGATTCAATGATTTCAATGATGAGATTCAATTAAAGCCATTCCCACTTTACAACTATTCTATCTTTCAAACAATGTCGCTGTGGAAGCAAACAGACTTACACATTTGGCCTCAAGAGACTTAAAAACAGGATATCCAATGAGACTTGTTTTACAAAATAAAAGCCCCCAAATGTCATTGTATGTTACCAGGAAACTATGAATTCAACCTATTGGTATTATTCAACTTTTCAATGATATTCATACAAATTAAACCCATTCCCACTTTTCCAACTCTTCCTATTTCTTCCCCTTCTTCATACAGATTGACGCCAGCAGTGCAGTGAAGCGTCAGCTCTTCAGCATCCAGCATTCACACCGCAATTTATTCTGAAATTGCTTTTCTAGTTAGAACTTGTTAAACGGTTTAGTTAGAACTGGTTTGAGAAGTTGTTTTGTTTGTTGTTTTTGACCGTTGGTTCACCCTGAGGGTTATGGTTAGGGTTATGGTTAGGGTGAGGGTTAGGGTTACCCTGAGCCCACGCTTCACTTTTGTATTTGTAAATAGATTGTTTAATTATTGTGTTCAACAATAAATATTACTTGTTGCATTTCATCCACCGTTTCACCTTTCAGTATTTTCTGTTGCGCTTCCACAGCCCTAGACTGATGGGGCGTAACAAGGGATGTTCCTTTTTTCATCACACTCTTACCGTTTATCAGATTTACTCTTGATACCCATGGGTACATCCTCCTGCTAATATTCCTGTATTTTGACCTTATTTTGTACTTTGCTGACTGTCAGCCTCAGCACCGGTTATGTGCGTTTCTTTAAATGTAACTCCTCCGACTCGTCAGATATCAGCTGTCTGTCAGCCTCCAGCCCTTCTCCGTATCATCCCTATACAGTCTGCCTGTCTGTACTACTTCATCAGTTAGCATTAGCTTATTGCCTTGCATTAGACCACATTGTCAGTAGTCAGCTGTATTGCCGTCTTTATTAGGTTCCGGCGTGCTTGTTGTGCTGTTTTTACGTAGCTCATCCTTTGAGTTTATGTTGTTTTTTATGTGCTGCTGTTAAACAGATTTACTGAGGAAGAGGCTGAGGAGAGCGTCTCAAATGTGACAGCTGAGAAAAAAAAAACCCCGGCTCAGACTGACAGAGAGACTCCATTTTGGAGAATTAAATCAGTTAAATGGCTGTGGGAGAGCGGAGAGGGAAGCTGAATGTGTCCGCCGGCCGGCTGAAGAGCTCTCAGGAACCAGAAAAAAAGGGAAAAGCGCCTCAGTTTCTCCTGCCAAGGCTGAATCTTTTCTCTTTCTTTCTGCTTTATTGGTGAAGCTCTGACCCGTCGCTCTCGCTCTCTCATTTTTCAAAGTCGATTTTCTCTCTTAAGTGTTCTCTCTCTCTCTCTCTCTCTCTCTCCGTTCTCTCTCGTTCTCTCTCTCTCTCTCTCTCTCTCCGTTCTCTCTCTCTCTCTCTCTCTCTCTCTCTCTCCGTTCTCTCTCGTTCTCTCTCTCTCTCTCTCTCTCTCCGTTCTCTCTCGTTCTCTCTCTCTCTCTCTCTCTCTCCGTTCTCTCTCGTTCTCTCTCTCTCTCTCTCTCTCTCTCTCTCTCCGTTCTCTCTCGTTCTCTCTCTCTCTCTCTCTTTTTTTTTTTAATTTTGGTCAAATCGCTTTCAGCTCTCACTTTGACTTTTATCTCCTTTTTCTCAATCACTCCGTAGACAGTCGGACCAAGATGAGACGAAACCGGACCGGAGATGTGAGGTTCGCTCCGGATACGACGGCGGTGGAACGGCAGAAGATCTGTACTCATTACTCCAGCCCATTAGAAGCACTTTAACGTCCAGTCTGAAGTCACATTTATCTCATTCTCTTTATTCTGAAGCACACAGAGAGTGGGAGTTTGTTATAGCACATCCCCGCTGTGAGCTCGCCAAGAGCACGATAACAGGAAGTACAAGTACATGTACTAACTATAGCATCAGTAATAGTAGTACTAGTAGCAGTAGTGGGGGTCTGGTAGCAGCAGTAGAAGTATATAAGCAACAGTGTTAACAGTATTAGTAGTAACAGCAGCAGTATTAACAGTAGCAGTAATAGTGTCAGTAGTATTAGTAATAACAGCAGTAGTAGCAGTAATACTGCTGGTAGTCACAGTCGTAGTAGTAGCAGTAGAAGCAGTTGTAGAAACAGTAATAGCGGTAGTAGCAGCAGTACTAGTGCTTATAGCTACAGTAGCAGTAACAGCCTAGTATTAGGAGAACAATCAGTAAACAGTATTAGTAGAAGTAGGCCTATTTGTAGTAGTAGCAATAGCATTGTAGTAGAGGTATCAGCAGTAGTATTAGTAGAGATATCAGTAGTAGTATTAGTAGAGGTATCAGCAGTAGTATTAGTAGAGGTATCAACAGTAGTATTAGTAGAGATATCAGTAGTAGTATTAGTAGAGGTATCAACAGTAGTATTAGTAGAGGTATCAGCAGTAGTATTAGTAGAGGTATCAGCAGTAGTATTAGTAGAGATATCAGTAGTAGTATTAGTAGAGGTAGTATTAGTAGAGATATCAGTAGTAGTATTAGTAGAGGTATCAGCAGTAGTATTAGTAGAGGTATCAACAGTAGTATTAGTAGAGGTATCAGCAGTAGTATTAGTAGAGGTATCAACAGTAGTATTAGTAGAGGTATTAGCAGTAGTATTAGTAGAGGTATCAGCAGTAGTATTAGTAGAGATATCAGTAGTAGTATTAGTAGAGGTAGTATTAGTAGAGATATCAGTAGTAGTATTAGTAGAGGTATCAGCAGTAGTATTAGTAGAGGTATCAACAGTAGTATTAGTAGAGATATCAGTAGTAGTATTAGTAGAGGTATCAACAGTAGTATTAGTAGAGATATCAGTAGTAGTATTAGTAGAGGTATCAACAGTAGTATTAGTAGAGGTATCAGCAGTAGTATTAGTAGAGGTATCAACAGTAGTATTAGTAGAGGTATCAGCAGTAGTATTAGTAGAGGTATCAACAGTAGTATTAGTAGAGGTATTAGCAGTAGTATTAGTAGAGGTATCAGCAGTAGTATTAGTAGAGGTATCAGCAGTAGTATTAGTAGAGGTATCAACAGTAGTATTAGTAGAGGTATCAGCAGTAGTATTAGTAGAGGTATCAACAGTAGTATTAGTAGAGGTATTAGCAGTAGTATTAGTAGAGGTATCAGCAGTAGTATTAGTAGAGATATCAGTAGTAGTATTAGTAGAGGTAGTATTAGTAGAGATATCAGTAGTAGTATTAGTAGAGGTATCAGCAGTAGTATTAGTAGAGGTATCAACAGTAGTATTAGTAGAGGTATCAACAGTAGTATTAGTAGAGGTATCAGCAGTAGTATTAGTAGAGGTATTAGCAGTAGTATTAGTAGAGGTATCAACAGTAGTATTAGTAGAGGTATCAGCAGTAGTATTAGTAGAGGTATCAGCAGTAGTATTTGTATT